>NC_056740.1:415387571-415505071 GCF_019279795.1 Protopterus annectens
CACAACCAAAAGCGATCGGAGAAACATCCACTCACTATTGCACCATAACCAGAAGCCCTCTACCCTTCTCTTTTCGTGGTCCCAAATACGCCCTATGCTCAATCTCGCTCTCTCCTGGAATTCACATTTTTCTCCCTCTACCTTCCCTCATTTCCTACTGACCTTCTGCTCTCTCACTAATTATCGTCTTTCTATAAATACCCTAGATTAATCACTTCTCCATCACATTTTAAAAGACGCAGTTTTGTAATACACACTTCAGGCTAGACTGGGACATAGCTCTCAGCCTCGTAGCTCAGAAAATCTGGACGAAGCCAAAAATAACGGGGTGTCACAGATTTTAAATAATGCTGTTGTAAACTTAGAAAGTTCCTAGAATAAAAGGTCTTGCATTACCATGCATTTTTCTGAAGGGTATGAAGTCAGAAAATCAAATGCTTGTCTATTTAGTGAATTCAGTCCTCACTGATTTGCCACAAGAATTCAGAAAATCACAAATTTTATGAGGAAAAGACCAGCAATATGAAGCAAAAAATCTGGACATTCTGGGAAAATCTGGACAGTTGAAAGGTGGGAGTCCTGCCACCTGCAACCACATGCCTACAGACATCAAAAATCTAGAAACAATTAAAAGCTTTATAGATACACTTAAAGTATATCTCTTTACTGAATCTACCTGCAACTGCTACCACAGCAATGGTTAGGTAACTTATATTATATCATGGATAATAGAGTACATTTAATAAACTTTTCTCAGCCTCTGAATGTAGTATCTTACATGTAAATATTTCACGTATATGTAGGAATTTATGTATCATGTGTATGATTGCACTGTATTTTATGCACATCTCATACATTTTGCATGCATGTTTTTTTTTTCAATGCACTCTGACTGGGTCATTTAATGTTACTCTATCTGCATTCAATCTTGTTATGTTCTGAATTTTGCTATGTATTCATTTTGTATATAATATTGCTGATTGAAAGACTGTGATGTATTTAATGCTCTTTGAGATCAGGTCATGGCTGAAAAGTGTCAACAAGCCATTCCACTTACCTGGTGAATAAATAGTAATTATACAATGACTCCCCATTAATATTCAAAAACATGCACACTGATTGGCCAGCCCAACCAGCATGCCCATTGTAAATCCCACACTATACCAACGGAAAAAGGTCCAGTCACCCGGACTTCTTTCCATTGGTATATTGTTTAAATTTTATTTTTATTTCTTAAAAGATAAAAATAAAATCTTTAGCCCTGACTCCGGACATACCAGAGAGGCAGCTTGGACAAGATACTAGGGAAATCAGTACGTTATTTAAAATTAAACACGTACCCGATGTCCCTTGTATTCCTTCCATACTGTTTCTCTCTTCTACCCCTAAACTGCCCTAAAGTTTTATTTTTAATTAAAAAAAAAAAAAAAGAAAACAAAAACGGAGCAACGGAGACTTTCTTTTCTCTGTTGCTTCCATTTCAAAGCATCGATGTACTGGGTATGCGTAGGAACGCAAGTCCCATACGCATGCGCAGTACATCAATACAAGGAAGCAGTATACCACCAGCTGCAGAAGAACAGCAATGCGCCGTTATACAAAGACATTATTTAGGAAAAGTAAGTACTTTTTTTCTTAAATAATGTCATTGTATAATAGCAATAACCGACTCCATGGTTGTGGTATATTGAAATTTACCCATGGCTGGCTTTATTTAATCACGCCAACCGTGGTAAATCTTCAATATACCACACCACGCCATTGGTTATTGCTTAAATAATAAATAAACTCCTCCTTCAGCACTTTCACCCCTTGAGGACTGAGATAAAACCTGCTCCTGATAATTTTTGAGCCACCAGTTACAGTGCCCAATGCCATCCATCTTCACAAAGCTGATACTTGGCACAGTTAATACGGCCGATGAAGATATTATGCTGCTTAACTAATTGGGCTTTGTGGATAATTTCATGGTCTCGTCTGTTGCTTCTGTAGTGGACCCTACTGATAGATCATTTTATTTATTTATTTGACATTTGTTTACCGGGAAAGTTCAACTGGGCCAGAATGTGCCCATTTTTAGCAGAGGCCAGGGAAGAAAAGCTCCATTTGTACTCACATGTACAAGTAACTGTCCATACAAGCTACTTGTCACTACATGTCTAACCCTGGCTAGAATTAGCCCATGCAGTGTCTCCATGTTAGGAACACCTCTTGCTAATTCCTATTGGAGTGTTTCTCCCCAGGCCGCCTCTGAAAATGGGCTCTGTCACAGTTGGACTTTCCCGGTAAACAAATGTTCAAATAAAAAAATAAATAAAAATATTGACCTCCTTCTTTTTCTACCAAGGGAGCCAGCTACTACCATCACTCCTCAATTCAACATTTAGGCTACATGCAGCTCACCCACCTTGACCAGCTCTTCTATTCCCAACCTCGGTCCGACAGAAGCACCTGTCCTCCCTTCTAGCCTGGTGTCACTGCCCCAGATCTTTCCATCCCTTCTCTTTCTGTACAGAAATTGTTTCTCACCTGTTGTTATTTCCCTTAGGTGCCCCCTCATTCACCTGTCCTACCATCTGTACTACATGCTCTCCATGTCTCCCACCTGTTTTCTAGAATCCCCTCCTATCCTAGCTATCTCCTACATCCCTTTACCATCTCCCAAACATCCTCCTGTAGCTTGCTCCGCCTCTTCCTCTCCATCTGTATTTTCCTGCCATCATATGCCCCCTTCTTCTTCATATCTTTCATTACCTGTTACCTTGTTTTATTTTCTTTCCTTTCTAGGGAGGGGTGAGCAGAACAGCTAGTGCATGCCAAATGTGACTATGTCCTTCTTTTGGAAAAAGGAGTGAAACAACTGTAGTTGGTCTAGTCATTAAAATCAAGACCAGTTATGGACATATAGTAACAGGGTCATAAGTCTGAGAAACAAGCTTAAAACCTATTGACCTTCAATACACTAGTCTACAGTTGATACCATGAAAGAATTGGTGATTACCTATGTTCTCACCTAGGCTATTTGAGACGGCAGTTACAGAATTCTACTGCTTTGTCTCCAGTGACAGTTTATTCCATAGACATGGAAGCCTTTCTATAATGTGCCAGCCCCCCTTGTTGTCATTATTAATGTTGATTTTTAGTAAGCACTTTGTTCTTTGGCCTTTTGTAAGTGATATTGACTTTCTTTTTCCAGAGCAGTACTACCTCTGTCATCACTCCTACGTCAGCTTGATTATTCTATTTGGTGGATTTAAACACTAGTTATTTGAGTCATAATTGGCTTGTAGTGCATGGAGTACCATAATTATGTTCCAAAATCAGAAAAAAACAGACCTGTAATGCACTTCTGCAGCACAAGACCCAACCATAACAACACTTTCTTAAGTGTTGCATTCCCCCTAAGCACTGTTACAGTCAGTTGAAAAGTCTTACAGGATGTTAGTTCACTCTCAACTGTCCCTGATGCCTCATATTTTCAGTCACTCTGTAAGTCACCAATTTAAATTAGAGCTGTATTTAAAAACTGCCCCTCTCTTTTCCCTCCAGTTATATTATTTGTTGCCTATACACAGCACTCGCTGATAAAACTGTCTTTTGTAACAGGTAGTACAAGATGTAGATAAAACTCCATGCAAGGACTGATGATCAGGTCTCACCTATCATAACCAGTTATGTGTTTTCGACGTGGCTGCAAAGATTCACCTCCATCAATCAATCAATCAATCAATCAATCAATCAATCAATCAATCAATCAGTTTCTTGGCATTCAAGCCTCAAATATACAATAACATGGTTATGATTGGACACCCGATCATAACCCTCTATATTCTTGTCCAAATATTAATTGTCCTCTTGCCTTTCCACTATATTGGCATTTAATGTGTTGTTCTGTCTGGACAGAGCTGTTGTTTAACCAGATGCATGTTGTTTATTGATCTCCAGTTTTGTGCCATGCAAAATACCCCACAGAGATTTTTTTCTGCAATACTTACACAATATTTCATCTATATTTTAAAAGCTTATTTCAGATTGCAGCAACTCAACACACTAGCTGAAAAAGTGGGTTTGGCATTCTGTATATTGATATACACCACTGTCATTATTTTATGTCTGCTTGTTTTGTTCTTAATCTCATCAAATGGCACTGCTGCAGAACTGCAGATGCACTTCATATTTTTTCCTGTAGTGTTTCAGGTACTTAGTAACATCTCTGCCTGTGCTAAAATGATTGCGTTATTGCCCCATTTTGTGTCACTGAATGAAATTGATGGTAAATATGACACTTTATAATTGAATAAAATTTTCTGAAACTAAATAAGATAAAAACAAAGAGGCAGAGTTTGCTGCTTCATCTCACTTTGACAGCTTCGTTACAGTTCAACTGTTATTAACTAGTTCGCCAGCAGATGGCAGCATGAGCAAGTATTTTTACTCTGTATGGGGTTGGTATAACTTGAAGATGAGGAAAACCTCTCAGCATGTAACTTTAATTGTGTGGTGTGGTTCAGATCATATAGTACTCTATTAATAAAGAGTTTTCCGTTTAGATAAATACCTCGCAACTGTACAGATTTTTGCAGAATGTCCAGATTTTTGCCTCATATTTTTGGTCTGTGTTTCATAAAATTGTGTTTTTCTAATAAATTAGTTATACATCGTTAAAGAGTGAAGTCAGAAAATAGTGACAGACATTTGAGTTTTAGACTTCATATTCTTTAGAAAATTCATGTTAATAAAAAACTGTTATTCTATCAACTTTCTAAGTTTGTAAGAGCAATATTTAAAAATCGTCCCTATTTTTGGGCCTTAGTCCCACTTTTGTTTATGGTTTTGTCCAGATTTCTTGCTCTAAGAGGTTGCAAGGTATGTTTAGATATAAGAAACATTCAGGACATATTGAGCCAAGTGGCATTTTGCCATTTAAAACTATGGTCTGAGAAATCTCATTTAATAAACTCTGAACATACAGTAAGCATACATGTAAGTATGGATAATTGCAGCACATGTTTAAGACTGTACTGGTACTAGCTATCAAGCAAACAAGTGCTTAAAGACATGGTATCAAAACACTGGGCATTCATTCACCTATCTGCTTAAGAGGAGTTTGATTTCCTACTGAAGCTAATGTGCTTCCAGATTTTTCCTTGCACTATATTATCTTTCCATTGAGTGACCCACTGTGCTTTAAATCAACCCACTTCATTCACTGGAATCGCTGAGATGGGAGTGCTTATCTGGAATTATGTCTCAGGGGCTCTGATGGGACGTAGTTGTCCATATATGGCAGCAGTTAACAGCATATGGCCACAGCTGCATTGGCAGAGTGTATCGTCAGAACAAATGTCATCCTCACCTTCACACACACACACACACACACACACACACACACACACACACACTCCTCTAGTTTAGTATCTCAGCGGTACTTTATCAAATTAAGTTTTAGGTGGGTTGCATTCTTATGAGATATAACTGCTAATACAACACATAAGCTGATCAAAGTAGTTATTTATTTCAAATATATTAAATCAAATAGCCAAGTAGTACTTATACCAAAAGAATGGCATGCAGTTTCAAAGCTCTTAAAATCAGCCATTAAACAAAACTCAACATCTATATACTATTCACAACATTCATCTGTTTACAGTGAGAATACAAATGGATGAGTTACGGACATCAACCACATGTAAATGAACTACCACCCCCACCCCCCACCTTGCCTGTGACTCAATGCAGTACAGTGAAACAAAAATACTCACTGCACCTAGTTTTACATGTGTTTTTCTATAAAAAAAGCAAATAAATATGGAAGCGTGGAAAAAGCAACAGAAAAAAGGTAGGCCCCTCGCTATGTGCTGTACCGATTCTGCAGGTTTTCTGCCTGATTAGCAGTATCTTACTTTTATTTATTGTGTGATTATGTTTTATATGTACTACATACTGTATGAATTTCTAATTCCCCAATGCTTGAAAATCCCTTCTTCATTCTAACAGATTTAGCATCCTTTCAAATTTATTGCAAAATGTATATGTTCTTTATGTCAAAATAATACCTTTATCAAGTTAGATAGAAATATATGGATAGCCATGTATACATTCTATACCTTCCCCTTTAAATATTTTTTGCTTATCAGAACAGTCTATCTACCTTTGGATTCCATATGTTTTCCTGGTCTTTGTACAAACTTTAGATGGATTAAGTAAAAAGGAATCATGTTGGAATGAAAAGCTGAACTTGGCCTTCCTTGCCTCATTAGGTTCTGTTTGATTGGACTCTTGTCTTTTTCCCCTCTTAAGTGCTCATTGTTTACTTGACAAAGTTACAGAGACAGAGAAATATCAAATCCATGGTAGCGACGTCTTTTTCTTTCATTTTCCTTTGATTGCTGTCATTCACTTATCCATTCAGTGTAATAATCTGGTGGCAGGAAAAAAAGCAGACAAACCAGTTCCTCAAAGTTCCCCTTTTTTCCAGGTATAACTATCCAGACCTTTAGGCTTGTGGTAATTGCTGTTTTTGTACCGAGATCTCTACAGCCGGGTCTTAACACATTTTTTTTTTTTGCATTAAGTACATCTCTCTTTAAGCATATCCTTCTTTTGAAGTGACATCATTAAATTCTTGTTGCGTGAACTGTTTAGATTTGTTAGAGATGTTCAGATTATGTGTTTTGAACACTTTTTGGGTGCTTGTACTAACCTTGTGTAAATGCGCTATTAAGTTACCAGGTGTAGAAGAAACATCTCCCTTGTATACTGCATAAGCATGTCCTTGTGTTTCCTCTCTTACTTTGCTGAAAGGATTGCCGGTGGTCCTTGTGTCAGACCTTGAGGGACAATTACTGCATCTCTTTCTTGGGTAGCTTGCATGGATATTTCAGGTGCACCTGGTTTTGTAGAACATCCTTGGTTTTGTTTCATACTTTTATCCTGTCTCTCAGATATATTTTTTTTATTTTCTGCTAAATTACTGAGGATTACAGTCAGTCATTAATACAAGACATTAGATTTTCATACTTCTTATTGTTCTGAAAATGCAAGTTGCAAAAACTGTTCTTCTATTAACCTTTTAAGTGAATTAGATTAATATTTAAAATGCCCCTAATTTTGTACCTCTGTCCTACCATAATCCCATAATTTTTGGCTTTTTCCAGAGTTCTTAAGCAAATAAATTGAGTGGTATGTTTGCATGGCTATGAAAATGTGAGGCCCCTCTGAGAGATCTGTTGCTGAGATTAAAAACTGCTCCAGATAGCCTTTTCCATCCTGTTAAGATGTGATTCATGTTATCTTTCTGATTTTTTTCTTTTAATATTCCATTCATCCTGTCAATCAGCCTTGCAGCTTGCAGATGGTGGAGAATGTGCAATTCCCAGTGGATTCCACTCTTCTGAACCCAGTGGTATACAGTTTGCCTTCCAAAGTGGAAGCCCTTGGGCACTCAATTTCTATGCCACTCCAAAATGCATAAATTGGGGGCGGAGCCTGAATGGCTAACTGAAAGCAGCAGTATTTTAGAGCTCCATATAACTAGTTAAATAAGACAGCAACAATGTTCTTTTTTTTCTTCAAAGTATAAAATCTTATAGATAAAGGACTAGTTTACATAATTAGAAACTTTGGTGAAGTTTTATAAATAATTTCCTGTCAAAAAGCTTGGAGATATATTCACTTGTTAAAATGAGCAACTCAAAGACTTCTCACCAGGATGCTGCCTTAAAGAAGGAACTACAACAGATGGCATCTACCCTGCAGGAGTTGTCTTTGAAGATGGATGATTTTAAAGAGAACCTGGAAAATCTTAAAACAAGCAGTCAAAAATAAGCTGACACCCTCAAGGAAGTGCTACAACAACACCAGACAAGGATAACTGGAGTAGAAGTTTCTCTAAATGACTTAGAAAACAGACTTAAGGAAGAGGAAACACAGAAAGAACTGCTTCTTAAACAAAACACTTGGTTGGTTAATAAAGTAGATGACTTGGAAAATAGAGAGAGGAGAAATAACATCAGGATTTTCGAATTACCTGAAAACACAGAAGGTGAGGATATTATTTCCTTTTTATCAAGCTGGATCCCTGACTTTTTAAATTTAAAAGAAGGACTTTCCTTTGGCATTGAAAGGGCCCACAGAGCTCTTGGGAAACCTGCCACTAACTCAAACTCTCCTCTAAGTTCAATAATTATCAAATTTCTTTCATACTTGGACAAGGAACTGATTTTAAGATCTACTTGGAGGAAGGCACCTCTAAAATATAAACAGAGCCTGATAAGATTCGATAACGGCTATTCATCTAAATATTCATCTAGAATAATGGAACAAAGGAAAAAAGTATGGCCAATGATAAAGTTTCTGAAATAAAATAACATCAAGGCACAACTTGCATATACAGCTAAGATAAGAATATTGTATAGCAATGAGATGAGGACTTTTATTGATTTAGAGGAAGCCTCTTCATTTATTAAAACTAATAATGTGATTACTTTACCAAAAGGGTACTTACATATTATCGCAACCAGATTTTCACGGTAATAGCACTTGCTTCCCGATCAAGACAAATGTTTGTTAATGTTGTTAAAATGTAATATAGCATGTTTTCTTTTAACAGTACACCTTATTTTCTGGACTGCTATCGATACAATGTGCAAGACATGCTGTTGTTCTTTCTTAATGGTGTTTACTGGCACAACTGTGTTCAATGGGCAGACTTGCAGGAAGCGACATAGGTGCCAGTAAACATCATTAAGAAAGAACAACAGCATGTCTTGCACATTGTACTGATAGTCCAGAAAATAATGTGTACTGTTGAAAGAAAATACGCTGTATTACACATTTTAGCAACATTAATGAACATTTGTCATGATTGGGAACCAAGTGCTGAGAGACATTGTGTGAATCAGGTCAGTGATGTCATATAAGTTAAAATGGGGGGGGGGGGGAGGCCAAAACATTGCAGCAAGGGTGTCAAATTAAAAAAATGCATATATCTCTGATGCAACGGAATTTCCACTACACTTAAAAAATGCACATGTAATCCTCAGAAGCCTGAATACCTGCTGTTACTGGCAAGCCGCTACTGAATGCCTTAGCCAATTCTTGCATTCAGCTACGGTGGTAAAGGATGCTACAGCAGCCCTGACAATTGAAGCCAAACTTGGAAGGAATGTATGTAGTATGGCCATTATTTCACAGCATAGGCTGACAAAGAACGTTCAGTGGGCAGCCTTGCAATGCAGCGACATGCTGGTGCTATTAAAGAGCATGAAGAAACAACAACAGTACACTGTGTTCTTTGTGTGTGTGGCCATCTGGAAACCAACCAATTTTGTTAAAGAAAACACACTGTTTTCCATTTCAAGCACATTAACTAGCACATTCACTGATCGGGAAGCAACCACTGTTGTCATGAAAATCTGGTTGCGATAATATGTAAGTACCACCAAAATATATGGATTGGATGTCATCTTCTCTCAAGAGAACAAAATAAACAAATGTCTGGACAGATGTCAAAAAGAAGAAGCAAAAGACTGATACTGTTACAGCCAAATTTCTCAAAGCATCTACTATGATATGAATTGTTTTAACATTACTTTAATGGACCAATTTTACTGCTTGGAATTTTAAAACAAAGGTAACTAACTACTGGAATCTTTATCTATATTTTTTGAAAATAGATGGCACATGAGAGTTTTCACATTACCTCAGGTATGCAAAACAGGGAAGTTTTCTTTCACAGAAGGAGGGTTATATAGCACATACAATATTTATACTGTAAATCAGCATGCATAGTATATGTGTATTTTCTCTTAATTTTCTCTTTTCTTTCTCTCGTCTCTCTTTTCTCATTATTTATTTTAATTGCATCTTGTCTCCCTTTTTAAATTCTCTCCTATTTACTATACTAATATAGTCTGTATATATTTAATAACTCACTATCTATACATAGATAAATGTTTGTCTGTTGATAGTCTAAAATGATCTAGTTTTAAGGTAGACTAATTGGAATAGTGAACTTAATTGTTATTACAATATTTATTAGATTAATGATGTCACTGTTATGCTTATGGGGATTGGGGACATGTTCATGATTAACTCTGAAATGTTCCATATGTCCTTTGAATTATTTCCTTTTAGTATTCACAAATATATATATAAAAAAGGAGGGAAAAATGTACTGTTGGTCAAGAGATGTGAAGCTTTCTTCACATTCTATTTGCGTTGCCATAGCAACAGTAAACAATTGCTGCAGTTTCTAAGGGCACTGTGAATCTGCAAAGTGGATTTAGTCTCACAGATAACAAATAATAATAAAAAGTAATGTTGTTTAGTTATTAAAATGAAAAACAACCTAAGCAAGGTAAAATAAATACATAATAGGACTATTTGTAATATTTTATGATTTATCCTCATGGGATTACATATTCCTGGAAATACAACTGAAATGTTCCCAAACTACATGTGCACTTAAATGTAGCTGCTTGATTAAAAGGTATTACTCAGTTTAACATGCTGATTTCACAAGTTGTCTGCACTGTAAAAGTTACATTTTATATGTTACTTGAAATTGTCAGTCTTTAGTGCACATGAAAAGATACATATTACTTTTTGCAACATGTTATTTTTGCAGTTACCTCACACTGTAAAAACTCACTTGGCAACTGATAGCTATTAATTTAAAATATCAGTTTAAATATTAAATGCTCCCTTGAAATGCTACTGACATTTTGACAAAATATAATCTGAACTGTAATCCGCGGTGGTGGTGCTGCGGTAGCGTTGTCGCCTGACAGTAAGACACTGACCAGTTCGACTCTCAGCTAGAGCGTCTTCTGTGCGGAGACATGCATGAATGGGCATACCTTCGTTGAAGGTTGTGCGTTAGGGCTGGCAACTCAGCATGTAAAAATCAACTGCCAATCATTAGCGGACCGGAGTTCCGCTGTGGCGACCCCTAACCGGGAAAATCCGAAAGACACAACAACATAATCTGAACTGTAAAATGAATGACTTGAAAGAAGTGAAGTAATGCATAGATTTCAAAGACAGTTCTTGACACTACAGTAAAAGTAAAAATGTATTCACAAGGAAGTATTGAAATGTTTTAGTCTTCCAGTTAAAATAGCTTACTGTCAACATTTTGCAATATCAGAAAGTTTGAAGAGCTAGGAAATTACTATTCTTTGCCTTTATAATGATTATTAGACAGATGTTAGACTCTGCTTAGTTTAATGAATTGTGACATATGTTTATGAGAAAAAGTGGACTCAATTACTCACATTGGACTACACATTCCTGGAAACTCAACTGAAATGTTTCCAAATTACTTGTAAATTTAAATGAAACTGCCTCATTAATAAGCATAATTTACTTTAACAACCTGAATCCACAAGCTATCTGCTTTATATATGCTACATTATATATGCCACTTGCATATGACAGTCTCTAGAGCACACGAAAAAATACATATTATTTTTGCAACATGCTATATTTGCACTAACCATACATTCTAAACTAACTCAATTGGCAACTGACAAGTTATTTATTTGAAACATCAGTCTAAATATTAATTGTGCCCTTGAAATGTTGTTGCCGTTTTGACAAAACAAAACCTGAACTGAAAAAGGAATGATTTGAAGAAGTGAAGTATTGTACAGATTTCAAAGACAGCTATTGATACTACAATATAAGTAGAAATGTATACATGCAAGGAAAATTTGAAATGCTTTATACTTTTAGATAAAATAGCTTATTGTTAACTTTTTGCTTTATCAGAAAATTTAAAGAGCTAGGAAATTATTTCTAATTCGTCTTTATAATGTTTACTAAAGTAATGTTAGTAACTGACTTGTTTAATGGATTGCGAGTCATGTACAAGACGGACTACTGAATGTTATTTCTGTTTATCTATGTTTGCTGAATTTCTTTTATTAGTACTTATTTAAAACAAGGGAAATAAAGGGAAGGGAAATCTCTGTTTTTGGTCAAGGGAGGAGAGGCTCAAGAGTATTCTAACTGCCCTGAGAACTCTCTAAATTGCTCTAAATACTATTTGATTAATACTTACCTAAGGTAAGTCTTGATTACCATATAGGTACCTTCACATTTATTCTAGACCTGATGTGATTACCCATTTTGGAAGCAGGAGGTGCCCTATGCAGGATGGGAATTGTCAGGGTGATCGTATTTCATTCTTAGACTCTGCTTTGTAAATCTATAAATATGTAAAAGCACTGCACACTAGAATGTAGGGTGCCTCTACGCAGAGTCAAGATACCACTGATAAGCCATGTCTTTTCATAAGTGTAAGTTGAAGCTGATGAGCTGAAGAGTAGGAAAGTAAAATGAAGACAGTACACCTACAGTAAATTCATATTTCATTGGTAATCACTCATTGTCTCCTGTAGAGTCCTTTTAGTCAAATTATTTTAGTAATAATCTATTTGTTGTTGGCTTATTTAGTGTATGCTCCTCTGTTGCATTTAATTTATCCAAAATGACATATCTGACATGTTTGGGATCTCTTTAAGGGTAACTAAATATTGATAAGCCATGTCTTTTCATAAGTGTAAGTTGAAGCTGGTGAGCTGAAGAGTAGGAAAGTAAAATGAAGACAGTACACCTACAGTAAATTCATATTTCATTGGTAATCACTCATTGTCTCCTGTAGAGTCCTTTTAGTCAAATTATTTTAGTAATAATCTATTTGTTGTTGGCTTATTTAGTATATGCTCCTCTGTTGCATTTAATTTATCCAAAATGACATATTTGACATGTTTGGGATCTCTTTAAGGGTAACTAAATATTGGATATTTTCTAAGTCAACATAATAATTGTTTACACTACTAACATTCCATCCTGATATATAAAATACTATAGAACAATAATAGAATAATATAGGATTTCATATCTCTTTTAAGAAAATTATCCATATAATAATTTAACATATGGAGCTCAGTTGATATTGTTGGTTAAAGGTATGAGTGATAATCCAATAGATCTATCTTTATCTATTGGATTAGGAATGACTTTCATTCCATGTTTAATGGGAAATTCATATTTACTTGTATTTGATACTTTAGAATTAATGTTTTATAGAAGTACTTTTTAAAAGCCTGACTAGAATTAACCCTACTTATATTTAAAGAAGAAAGAACATTAAATTACACTCCCAAGTTTACACACATAAAAATAACATCCAATGTTATCAGAGAATATGGTATAACTACTATAATCAAAAATAAAAAAAAGAAGCAAAAAGTTTCTTCCAACAATAACTTGAAATGGATTTAACATTCTTATCATTAAATACTAATGGCTTAAATAATGCAAATAAAAGATCAAACTTCCTAAAATATTTAAATCTAAATAAGGCACAAGTAGTATTTCTCCAGGAAACGCATTTTAAGACTAATGATAGCTTTATTTGGAACCCTAAGGACTATACAGTCTTAGCTCCTATAGAACAAAGACAAAAGGAGTATCAATTCTCTGGAAGAAAAACATAATCACTCCAAACGTTATTTATAAATATGAAGACAAAGAAGGTCCCCTAGCATTTGTTATAATTAAATTTAATAACAAAATATGAACCTTAGCTAATCTATATTGATTCCCAGGAATTGGAGCAGGAATGGTTAAAAGACACCTAGATTTTATTTCCAACAATTATAAAGGAAATATTATACTGGGAGGAGACTTTAATTGTACCTTAGAAGCTTCTGAAGCTACCAAGAAGTCTTTTCGCATAGCAGCTATTTCAAAATCCTTAAAAAAATGGATTGATTCATTTCATTTAATAGGCACTTTTAAAGTAAAAGATGATAATCCTTATTATTTTCCCATAAAGACCATAGATTTGGAACAGAAACCAGAATAGACAAATTATTCATCGTTCAAGATTTACAAACAAAAATCCTCAACTTCTCAGTAGTTCCATGCCCCTTCTCAGATCATGACTCTCTGATAATGAAGCTCCAAATAGAGTTTAAACCTTTAACCCTCTCAACAAGAATTCCATCATATATCATGTAAATTAAAGAATTCAGACCCTGGATGTTGTCAGAACTACAATTATTTCTTGAAATTAATAATACAACAAAAATCAGTAGAGTCATGGTTTGGGACTCATTAAAAGCATATTTATTTGGTAAGACCCTTAGCAGGTACAAAAACAAAGTTAGAGAGTGGGAAGCTGAATCATTAGACTTGCAAACCAGACTCTTGATAGCAAAATCTAAAAAGAAAATCAGAATTGTCCAGAAGTCAAAAAAGAAATAGAGGAATTAAATAAAAAATATAATGAAATTCTAACACACAAAACTTGTCTAGTCTTGGAAAAATTAAAAATAAACTCATTAGCCACCTCCCCCAAATATCTACATAACATATCTACAAGAATTAAAATACAATCTAAAGCAAATAACATTAGTAGTATGTATCATGAAAAGAAAGGGAAAAAGTATCAGATATAGGAGACATCCTTGAAGCATTTTGGTTCCATTATATGGAACACTTCAAAAAAGAAAATTTAGATACCAACCAAATAAACTTAGATACAAACCTTATTGATATTAAAAAATTAACGAAAACTTAAAACTAGACCTACAAAAACCTATATCTTACAAAGAAATTGTTGACAAGATAAAAGATAGTAAATCTAAAAAAAGATCCAGGGATAGATGGTATAATTACGGAAATTTACAAACTCTTCCCTTCAGCAGTAATCTCCCTTTTTCATAAAACTTTGCTAGAAGTTCAGTCAGAAGCAAAAATACCACCCTCATGGAAATATTCTCTCATAACACCAATTCTAAAAGATAATAAACCATTAGACTGTTGCACCTCAAACAGACCTATATCATTACTGAATAATGATTGCAAAATATTCATTTCAATCCTAGCTAACAGAATGAAAATCCCACTTTCAAAGACAATTAATAATGATCAAACTGGATTTTTATATAACAGGCACACACATGATAATATTAAAAGGATACTTACTCTTATAGATTATGTGAATAAAGAAGATAGAGAAACACTTGTAATCGGATTAGACATAGAAAAAGCCTTTGACTCCCTCAACTGGGAATATCTATTTAAAACTTTAGCATTATTTGAATTTCCTCCTCCCTTCATCTTATTACTAAAAAACATATATATTAATAATTTAGCCTATATTAAATTACGTCCTTTCACCTCAGAATCTATCCATATAACGAAAGGTACTAAACAAGGATGCCCCCTTTCTCCTATTTTATTTGCTTTGGCTATAGAAATACTTGCAGATATAATATGCAATAATCCAAGAATAAAAGGAATAGAAGACTATGACCAGTACATATCTAAAAGAATGCTTTTTGCTGATGATATTTTAATAACCCTATCCAACTCCAGAGAGTCATTAGGAGAGCTAGAAGAAGTAATGGAGAAATTTTATAAGATTTCAGGTCTGCACTTTAAAAGATCAAAATCAAAATTTCTATTTTTAAATAAGAAAAAAGACCTACAAGTTACAGATAAATCCATCATAGGAAAACAAGAACTTACACTAAATTATTTAGGAATAGTGTTATGCAAAAATATAAATGAAACAATATTAATAAATTATAAATGCATTATTGAAACAATAAATATATATTTAGAAAAGTGGAACAAAAGTATATTAACTTTTGAAGACAAATTGCAATTAATAAAAATGGTCTTATTGCCAAAAACACTATATGTAGCATTAGCAATACAGTTAATTCCTGAAAGATGCATTCTTAAATAAATAAACTCATGTTTAATACAATTTTTATGGTATCCCAAAAAGAATAGAGTATCTCTAACTCATCACATTAGACCCTAGAAACAAGGAGGATTGAACTTCCCAGAAATAGAAACATATATAAAAGCATATGTGCTTAAAACTACAATAGACTGGATAAACCCAAATTATTTTGCCAACTGGAAAGAATTAACAATGGCTATATTAATAAATTAATTTAATCTGTTAAAAATGTTTTAATAGTAGACAAATCAAACAAACCCTGGTACACACTATGCATAAGTACACAATATAATATAACAAAACCTTCTAAAATAACACTGATTAATCATTACATCAATTCCTTTAGGAAACTTATCAATGCAAACATAGATCTAAAACTTTGGTTTGACCTTTTAACCCCATTTACCATCATTAAGAACTTTCTTCACAAAATATATAGGGAAACAATAACATCCTGGGAACAAAATGGATTCTTATGCTGGTTTCAATGTGTAAATAAATTAAATGTTTTAGATGTACATATGATGAAAACTGCTTACAATATTCCAACACAGGACTGGTTAACCTTACAAAGCATTCTAATGTACACTCAAGATTTATCCAGATTAATTAATAATTCCTCATTTAAAGATATTCCAAATCTAATAAATTTTCTGTATGAATGTATATATAATAGTTGTGAAAAGAAAAATTCCATTTCAAATCTATTTAAAGAGTTAATAACATATAAAACAATTCCCAAACCATCATACTGGCAGTTCTTAACAAAAGGTCAGTCATTGCAGTTAACAGAAGAAATTAAAACTAACATCTTACTATCAGTTAATTACACCTCTAACACACAGTACTGGAAATATTTAACTGGAAATACTTACATAGAGCATTTTAACACCAGATAGAATTAAAAAGATTAGTACTACTAAAAATGTTTTTTGCTGGAGGTGTGAAAAGTCAAATAAAGCAGACTAGATTCATATTTTTATGAATGTAATCAAATTAAATTATATTGGAATGGAATCAATTTTTTTTTACAAGCTTTATTTAATGAATCCTTTACCTTAACTAAAGTATTAATAACATTAAATGTAAATGAAGGTCCCTACCTGAATAAGACAAATATGCCTTTGTTATGGACAATACTTGCTATATCTAGGAAATGCGTAACCAGAAGGTGGAGTTCAAATACACCCCCGACCTTGGAAGAATTCTACACTTTACTGAAGACAACTGCATCGATGGAAATAAAAATCAAAGAACTACGAATCTATCCCAGGCCATTGGTAAATAATCCTTGGAAGAAAGTTATATCTTTGTTGGACACTCTGCAATAATCAATTTTGTATCTCCGATAACTGATCTGTTGATTCTATATTTAATAACATACAGTGTATATAATTGAAAGTCAGGCTATTGTAAATATTGTATATAGTTGTTTAAAAATGATATTTAAAAATATTCTGTAAATGTTATTTTAATTGAAAATAAAAAAATTATTTGAGGCAAAATGCATAAATTAGCAAACATAATTCATATGAGGTTGAGTTCTAATCAGCTTTTGCACTTCAATAAGCTTGTCAGATATAAGAAAATATATTTATCGCTATTAAAGGATATTGTTTTTTCTTTAAAGCGGGGGGGCAAACAAAATTGACTTGCCACATTGTATCAGGTCTGGTTTCCATTTGCAGTTTTCCACCCAACTTAGTCAACATCTGGTTCACTGCACATAGGGCAATTACAAACAACAGACTCTATATGGTTGAGTTGCATGGGGCCAGCTCTCTGTTATGACTATTGTAATGTTGTTAAGGACCTACTAGTGGCAGGAGAACTTAGGCTCTATCCCATCCTGGATCTTCTTAAGCTGTCTGTGGCATTTTAGGCATAATCACAGAACCCTTCACCAGTGTCTGCACACCCACTAATGACATTTGACACAGAATCACAGAGCCCTTCTCCACTAATGGCATTTGACACTGAACCGCAAACCCTTCTCCAGTGTCTGCACACACCCGCTACACATTTTCTTCCACAGTGTTCAAATGGCTTGCCTCTTACCTTTTAAGATGTACTCAGCTGGTGGTGTCTGGTTTAAAATTTTCCTGACATGAAAAGTTCTGCTGGGCTCAGTCTTTGATCTCCTGATCCTCATGCTGTATATTTTTTTCCTTACAGAGGTTTTGTTAAGGAGAGGTGTACAATAATATTGCAACACTGCTGACATCCCACTTTAGAGCATTCATTTGAATTTAGCTGTTTTGATAACTGCCTGAATTCCCTTCTTGACTGGTTAAGTTCAAGTCAATTGAAACTTATTCTAGTAAAAATGGAGGTGATACTGATTCATATAATTTTCTAACTATATGAAGCTCCCTATCTTCCAACAAATTTTATTTCATAAGAAAACTATGTTAGAATTTGTTCCTTATGCTCCAATCAGTTAGGTCTAGTCTGCTAGTGGGGAGCAACTCTAGGTTCTGTGGACTTGCATAAAATAATTATAGGTTCCGTGGACTTGCTTAAAGTATCCATAGGTTCTGTGGACTTGTTTAAAGTAATTATAGGTTCCGTGGACTTGCTTAAAGTAATTATAGGTTCCGTGGACTTGCTTAAAGTATCCACCATCATTCTTTTACTTATTTAGCATCAGTCTTGTGGAATTCACTACCTTCTTAACTTTATTCTTGTGGAACAGTCCAGACCCAAAAGTACCATCTGTTTTTTTTAAAAGACATTTCATAATCCTATCCAAGACTTTTGGGTGTAAACCACAATGACAGTTTAGGTGTTTAATCTTATTTATCATAATTATTAATATTAGTACTTCTAAACTGATCCAATGATCCCCCATTGGTTTAGGTTCAAATATCTTGTATATGAATGTCCTGCCTTCTTTTATTCTTAGTTCTGTTCCCGTCACCATTTAATCTTTGATCTTTCTCCTTAACTCTTATTACCACGTCTGATTTCCTGTTCCATACTACAGTGCCTCTGATTATTTATTTTCATTTTTACGTACTTGTTTTGCCCATCTTTCCCGTCTATTCAATGATTCTTATTGAAGAACACTTTTCCTTCACTTTTTGTCATACTTACCATCGATAAGCCCTGTTGATAACCTCTACATTTCCTTTTCTAGTGGTCAGACATGCTCTTCATATTTGCTCTCCTCCTCCTCACCTGCACTTTAGAGGTATATCCAGCTCACATTAAACACCTCTCTATTACATTTCCCTCTTCTCCATTCTGTATTTTCTATACCAATCCCCCTGGGTCTGTCACTCACTGCAATTATCATTTAATAGTTTCATTATTCCCATTTTACACTTACTGCTTTGTTCACTACAAAAAAATTACAACCAGTTCACAAAGACTGCCACTTCTTCCCTAGATCATCTCTAAATTAATTGCCATGCCTGTTACTCCAGCTACGTCAACCCTATGTAGCCCTTTCACATACAATGAGGTAACGAAAGTACGGCCCAAAGTCTACTTTAAATTTTTCTCTTTCACATACAGATTACAGCTGTAGCACTCAGTTATAGAACTGACAAGTGCTTGTATACATTTGTGTTTACAGGGTCCGTTGGCAACACTAGCAAGTGCTGTCTGCAAATAAATGAAATCAAGCCCTCTGTTATAGTGATATGCTTTGTTGTGCTTTGAAAATATGCCATTAGTCAAAAATTCCTCTTAGGAACATTCAGTTGTTCATTCCCCAGTGCCTATTTTATCCACTTCAGGTTCTGTGGAGAGCCAGACCCTATGTTAACCCTCAAAGGGCATAAGGCAGAGATTTAATTCTGACTGGGACACCAGTCCATCACAGGACACACATACAGGATGATATGCTGAACACGCACACACACACACACGTGCGCACGTGCACACACACACACATACACACACACACACGCAGATGTACCCACACAGCTACAGATAACTCTGAGGCTTGACAGTTCTCCTAGCAATGTTTTTGGAATGGGAGAGGAACAGGCACAAGAAGACATTCAGACATCACACAGAAGGTACCCTGGACAGGAACCAAACTGAAGAACCAAGTATTGTGATACAGTAATACTAGCTACTGCACCAATGTACCACCTCCCTCTGAGAACAATCTCAAAATAACAATTCATATAAAATCACTTTACCTTAAAAATCTATTGGAATTTTATCCTGGAAAGCTTTACCTGTGAAAAATTAAATCCCAGACTGTTATTCCTATGCATTATTCACAAAAAGTAAAATCACCAGTAATTCCAAAAGAAGAACCTTGAGAACTTCCAATTCAAATTACTCTTGGATGTAAAAAACAGTCAGATGCAGCTACCATTTGAGGATTACTTAGTTATGCACAACACAACTTAAATCAAATGAGTCCCTTCTTCTCACTTTATTCTTTTCTGTTAATCAACACAGATGCTTTGTGTGACATACTGAGCTGGGTACACAACTGCAGGGTCTCCATAAAAGCAATCCTATACAGAGGTATAAAAGGTAACTGTAAATTTCTACATTGATCATTCTGAAATAAAGTAATTTCAAGATATGCTTGTCTTTGCATGTATTTCTTCAAGATATGTAACACAGAAAACGAAAATCAGGCAATGATGTAATGTTACAGAATTACCAGAGATACCTCAGCTAGGAAGAACTGAAAATGTTAGCCAACCCTGGAGTCATTGTCAGTGTTGTATACAAAGAACTGAGCAATTTGTGAAGAATGGCATTGCGGGAACAATAGACGCACATAGTGATATCATTCAGCATTATGGGGACATATTTCTCCATAATCTGGTTCAGCTGCAAAAAAAGAAAGATAAAGATAAAACCTATGAACAAATTATGTTAATGCTGAAGGAACATTTTCAGCCGAAGCTGCCAATAATAGGTAAAATATTTTGTTTTAATAATTTTACCCATCGGGCCAATGAAATATGCAGCTGAACAGAAACACTGTGCTGTGAATTGTGAATTTGGTGCTTGTTTGAATGGTACTCTTAAAGACAGATTTGTGAGTGGCATTTGTAGTGAAGCTTGCCAGAAAAAAATACTTTTTGTATTGAATTTAACATTATCAAAAGCATCTGAGATTGCTTTAAGCGGGGAGACTACAAAGAGATATGCAACGGCTAATGAATCACAAAATACATACTGGTGCTTGCAAATGTTGGTCAATGGTGTGATGGGAATGAAAGAGGTAATTGGAAATATATTTTTGGAAGTGTAATGAGTTGACAGGCCCTAAAGATTCCTTGCAAACTACTCTGTCAGAAATACTAGGACAGCAAATTGGTATAACTAAGAAAATGATTTTTTGAGCTGCGATACAGAATTAGAATTGTCTAGACATAGTAAAGCTTTGATGAATTTAATTCTGGTGGCTGACAAAAAAGCATTCACTAGAAAATGGAAATCAAAGTCTAAACCAAACTTACTACAGGTAATTACTATAGTAACAGAGATAAAACAACTGCATCCCCATACTCTGGAATAGACGGTCCATACATGTCAAGCAGAGCACCTCATTGTCCCTCTTCAAAAGGAACCTTGATGATTGGATGGGAGATAGGAAATTCACCCCAGGGATCATGTCAGTCACCCTGCTAGACAGGGGCCCAGAGAAGTAAATATCGTGGGAAGAAATATCCAGGGAATTGTTATGGCTAGGCTTGCATAGGCCTTAGAGCCGATAGCCTAGTACCAACCTATGAACCTATGAACCTATGTAAGTGGGATATTTAGAAAAGGATAGGAGCAAATTATATAGGAAAATGGGAATTGTGGAAACAGTACATGTAGAATAATGTTTTGGAACAGGAAAGGTTTAACGGAAGGCAGGAAACGAATGAGCGATGTACTGTTTCATTGAAAATAGCTGCATAGATGATTATATCTGATGCATAGTGTTTGCAACTGAAAATACTCAATATGATTTGTTTTAATTTATATAAATATATGATTGCCCATGTCATAAGTGATTTTTTTAATAAAGATGCCTCTTGTTTAAAAAAAAAAGATGCATACTGGTGCAATACACAAAGCTGAAAAACAGTTGTGTTGTACAAAAAGTAAACAGTTCTGTTGACAATGTAACATTAACAAAATCTAGATACATACCATGCAGTGCACAAAGATGAAAAACAAACATGCCATGCATAAGGTAAACAGTTCTGTTACTATATAACAGTAAAAAATTGCCTACCATATATTGTAGCTATAAAGAAGTTAGTGTCACAGCTGTGGAAATATGAGACGTATTAAACACGCACATCACAAGGTACAGGCACAAGATAAAGAGTAAACGTAGTTACTGCCATTGCAGAAATACTAAACAAATATGGAAAGAATTGAAATTAGCTGAACTGACAATTTTCTGATAAATGCACAAACAGGAAAGGAATTGTTTGTGTCTATATTTATTATAAATGTTTACAAATGGACATGGAGATTAATACTGGTGCAGCAGTCTGTGTTATAGATTCACTATGAAGAGCTAAAGTAATCATCAGCTAAAAGGTAATTGGTCCTAATGCACCTCCCTGAGACACAAAAGCACTCCTTTATAGATTATTACTAGGCTAACTGCCCTTGTGGGCCATTTTAAACCTAGCCAATTATCCTATGCGAGAGTCAAACCCTGCACTCTGTGTCTATAAGGTAAAAACTTGAATCATTATGCCAACCTCCATCACCATGTGAAGTGTTTCACCCTGTGACTTCTTACTTACTAATACTAATCTGCAATCATAATTTGCATGAATAACAGAGAATCAGTTTACAAGGTGAGCATAGTACTTGTACAAATTGTAGCATCATAACATGAGAATCATAACAGCAAACAAATCTGGAGAATGATAATATCTGAATACACATTGATCCCTGGTATGGAAAATATCTAAATACCAGAAAGAACATGTGATGCATTGTTTCTTAAACAATGCTTATAGGGTACCACTATGAAGCTATACACATGTGAGAGCTTGTATGTATTGGATGAAATAATTCCTACAACATGCTATAGTCTGAAAAATCTCAGTGCGTCTCAGTGTTCTACCTTGGGTAGGAAATCAAATCTATTAATTAATTAAATGGGAAGTGAGAAGTATACTTTCCATCACTTGTAATAAAAGGTGACTGGACAGCTTTGTGTAGGAAGAAATGGCCATAGAAATGAATATAAAACTGGACACAAATCAAGTGTGTGAACAAAGCATGTTATGAGCTTAAGTCTGTGCAGGAAGAGCTCAGATTGCATGCGGAAGTGTTTTGTGAAGAATAGAAATGGTGTGTGGTGTTAAAGCCACCATTTTGTGGAATCAGAGCATCACCTCTAAGTTTGGCAAAAGTAGACCACTGTTATCGGCGATGAAAGAAAATGGTGGGTAAAGAGGTCAGAAGGGTTGGGTAAGAACATATCAGTCCACTGAAATAGAGGAAAATTATTGCTCTAGTTCACCTGGTAAGAAGGGGGAATATCCATATGTATTTGTGGTGACTCTATGTTGACCTCAATGAGGCTGCACTCATCTAGGCATATCCTCTCCCCCCCAAGATATCCTCTCCCCCCAAGTGGAAGAGATGAGCTGATGATCACTCTAAGTGGTGGAACTGCATTTTATTTAGTACAGACCTTGGCGCAGTTTGTTACTAAGTGTTACTTCATGGTAATTCCAAAAGATGTGATGATTTATGCAGATGGAGTGTTTTTCTTTCTATCAGATTGACATTTGGGATGACTGCAACACCAGCAAGTCTTCAAAAATAAAGGAATATTATTCAAAGATTTCCCTGTAGTTGTGTGCTTGGATGATGTGATAGTTTTCTGGAAAAATGGAAAATGAGCATCTCAGTAACTTATATACAGTGCTTCAAGGAGTGAAAGATTATGGTATAAAAGTTTAAAAAATCAAAATATGTTGTGGGCAGGAAAAGAATATACCCTTACCAAGAGCAAATGGCCATTCATAAAGTGTCCCCGCATCCCCAAACACACACAGACACACACACATACACACACACACACACACTCACCTATTACAAAGTTTATGCTTGACCAAAGAACAGCGGCAGCACCTACATATATATTACTACAAATGTGTCTTAGAAATAGAAATGACTTGAGCAGAACACATTCAGAAAATGTACAAAAATGCTGGCATATGATAATATGTTGGTATGCTATGATCAAGGGTTACCAGTATCACTCACTTGTGATGCCTCAGCCTCTGGGAAAAGCACAGGGACTCAAAGCCATGTTTTCAGGGAATGAAGACCAATTATATATGTCTAAACAACCCTTTATCCCTCCGAGACACAGTATTTTCGAATCAAGTACACACTTGATTTGATTTTTTTTTTGCATAAATAAATTCAATTAGTACTTTTGAAGAAGAAAATTCTAGATAGTTATTAACCATATACCTTTATTAACATTATTCAGTGAGGATAAGAGTTTGTCTACAATGGCAACAGAAAGAAATTAGAGATGGGTCAACCTACTAATATCAAATTGGATAGAATTTCTATAAGTCATGGTTATGCAGATGGATCCTCAGCAAATAAAAGCCAAAGATCTTCAACTATTCCTGAAATTAATCCTACTTGGTACACCTACCTAGAGCAGAAAGCTGTGTTCCTGGTTCATATACCACTGAATAGAAAATATTATTTGCTATCTAATCCATACATTAATTTATTTTTATTGATGTCATTCGTGCGTTTTTGATTTTTTTGACCATTCCATTCTTCTCAATCACATGACTGAACTTGGGTTTAGTCCTGGGGCTTCAAAATGGTTCCACAAATTCCTTAGTAACAGAACCTTCATTATCCACAGTGGATCTTAGTTATCTAAATAGGGTCCCAACATGAAAGGAGTCTAAGAAGGCCCAGTTCTTGCCACTTCACTTTTCTTTATCTTTATCAAGAAACCAAGAGCAACTTATCTCATTTCTCTACCATATTGTATGCCAAAGCTGTAGTAGTGCATAGGTCTAGCCCATCCCACTCAGAAATATAAAGCTGTTCCAAGATGGCCTGTGCACTCTAAAACTCCAATAAAACCAAAGCCAAGATTATTAGAACTCATCAGCCACTAACAAAAGTCCTCCCTCCACATAAAAGACCAAAACAATATCCTTATAAAAATCATAAACTCCTTCAAATACCTGGGGATCAGGCTGAACAATGAATTTTCAAATTCAGATTGAAAGAAACTGAGCTAAACACCTACTCTTCTGAGCCTGTAATATCTCCAACAACCTGTCCCTCTCTGCCCAAGCCTCATTAGGAAAAGGAATCCAGTTTGTCTTCATTTACTGCTTCAGCTCCCAGCAAAAATATGAGTTCCGACCAATCAATCTCTAATAAAATTTGTTTTTCATCACTAACTCCCCAAGGTCTGAAACCACTGTCACATGATAAAAAAAAAACTAACGAGCTTCCAATGAAACAGAGAACTGACCTCTTACTAGGATCTGCTGCAGCTGGACACCTTCCAGCCCCTCACTGCTTAACTCCCCACAACCACATCGACCTGTACTCTCAGTGCACACTCACAATCAGGACCTATTCCACAAATGCCAGAGCTAAAGTACTTTGTACTAATCAGAGGTTCTACAACAACTGCTCAAATTCCAGAAACTCACAGCCAGGGGCTCAAACAGCTGTAACTCTGTCTGACCAGCATTGCAGCTGCCTCACCATCTGCTTGCAATCCAGTGACAGAAGCAAGTGCTCACTGTGGACCAGGCAAGTGGGGAAGGGTAGCCAGGAGGGTGCTGTTAGGTTTAAGAAGGGTGACGGGGAGTAGAGCATGGAGTTTAGTGTTAGGTAGGGGAACAAGGATTTTAGGTGTAGGAAACAATAGGTATTTTGGGGTTAGCGAGAGGAATGTTTAGGGAGTGACTGTGGACGGAGGGGGGAGGGGACATTAGGTTTAGGGAATGATCAGGAATTTAGGTTTAGGGAAGCGAAGGGGATTTTAGTTTTAGGGAGTGACTGTGGATGGGGGGAGGGGACTTTAGGTTTAGGAAATGATCAGGACTTTAGGGTCAGGGAGGTGAAGGGGATTTTAGTTTTAGGGAGTGATTGTGGATGGGGGAGGGGACTTTAGGTTTAGGGAATTATCAGGACTTTAGGGCTAGGGAGGTGAAAGGGATTTTAGGTTTAGGGAGGGCTGGGGACTTCAGAGTTAGGCACTGGGTGGGAATTTTTAGGGTTAGGATCAGGGGTCTGGTAGGAATAGCTAACATTATGGGAATAAGTTAGTGAACTGCAGCACCTGCTGAAACGAGTGAGTGGCAGCATGAATGCATGTCATGAGTAAACGTGTCTCCAGCACACGTGATGGACACATAGTAACCAGACTTTTTCCCCCTCTTATCACCAAAACGTTCACAGTCTGTATCTAAATACTTAAAACACCTTACTAAGTTCTCTGTTTAGTTATTTATTTATTTATTTTACATTTGTTGACTGGGTTTGTCCAACTGAGCTGAAAAGCCCTTTTTCAGCGGAGGCCCGGGAAGAAAAGCTCCATCATATTATACAGTTATCATTAAACAGTGGCATTAGACAGCAGTATTACAGAATTCTTACAAGATATTAAATAGCAAAACAATGTTAAACAGTCCATAATCAGTAGTATTCCAGAGTTCCTGCAAGATTTTTAAATAGAAAACAGTAATATGTCATAGAGGTGAATATAAAATTTGGTATAAGAGGTCACAATACCCAGTATAGTCATAATGTCAGTTGCATCTGGGCAAGAAAACTACTACTGAATGTTTCTCTGAGGCGTTAGCTGTGTAGGTTTTGGAAGACACTAGAAAGACTAGTCAGAGAAGGTTAGAGAGAGTTTGGGAGAATGAGTAGAGGGAAGAGGTAGATTGTAGTTTGGATAGGAGGGGATGTTTAGGGAAGGTGAGTACAGTGGCAAGACCAGTGACTTTTAAGGTACTCTTTGGTAGCTACCTTAAATTGTTTAGGATGTGTGAGGGTCCTGATTTCTAGTGAGAGCCTGTTCCAAGCAATGGTGGGATGATAACTGTACATGCTACATCCAAATTTAGTCTTGGAGTTGTAGATTTGTAGTGTGTCTTGGTTGGAGCTCCAGAAAGGTTTGGTGAGAGAGTAATAAGAGATGAGAGAAGACAGTGTTGGATAGTAAGAAGGCTGGAATAGGATAGAGTGAATGATCTGGAGCGGAGAGAGGAGAATCTGCTGGGGTAGTACAAGCCAGTTTAGGTGTTTTAGAGAGAGACAGTGATGGGATTTGTAGGTTTGTTGAGCAGCGAATCTAGCTACCTTGTTATAGGTAGATTCAAATCTGATCAGGAGTGAAGAGTTGAGATTTGTGAGAATTTGAGAGTTGTACATTAGACTGGGTAGAAGGTAAGTGTAAGAGGGTAACTTTGGCTTCAGTGGTGAGAAAATTCTTGTTTCGGTAAATGAACACTAGTTTCTGATGAGTCTTCTTAATGTAATTATTAACATGTAAGTCGAATTTAACTTGATCGTCGATGGTGACACTTAAGAGTTTAGTGCTGGATTCTACCTTGATGGGAGTATTATTGATGGGCAGTATAGACAAGGAGTATTTAATATTGTTAATATTTTTGGGGAGGAAAAGTAACAGCTTAGTTTTTAGGGATAAGGATGAGCTGGTTATTGGAGTGCCAGGTTTCGACTGAGTTAATGGACGTCTGAGTAGCTGAGAGTAGCTCAGAGGGAGAGTTGGCAATGGTGATGACTGTAGAGTCATCCGCATATTGAACCAGGGATGACTGAGGTATAGAGCTGATTATATACTAAATAATTCATATGTATAGCCTCCCTCTATATCCCTCCTGGTGACAATGTCCCTATCCTCAAAGATACACTCTCCTGGTTCTCCACCAACATAACCAATGAGACTGTAATCCTAGGCGATGCAAATTTCAACTGGACCACCATTCAATCTCCCACAAACTCTCTGAATATAAACCTCTACAGCTTCTGTCAGCTAATCAACACCACTATCAGACCTACCAAGGACTACTCCTCTGGAAGCACCCTTGACTGGATTCTGGTCTCTAACCCTCATTATATATCCCATAGTGGTACCCTCCTTGACTCCCTCAGTGATCACTTTCCCACTTTTGCTCATCATCACTCCTCGTCCTTACAAGTGTCTTGTACCTACATCGCCACACGCTCCCTAAAAAACTTCAACCCCTACACCTTCTCCAACACACTAAAACATGTCAACTGGAGCCCTCTAAAAACTCTCCCCCTAAAAAATGCCATCACCTACTTTAAAACAACATTTATAAACCTTTTAGGTACCTTTGCCCCTCTGAAAACAAAAAGAATTAAAAGTAACACTGTCCCTTGCTTAAGCAAAGATACCTTAGCTGTCATGCACCTCTGAGACAAAGCCTTGAAACGTCGCCATAAAAATAAAACTCCCATTACTCTAAACAAATACAAAATACTTCATAACAGAGTTAAAAAACGTATTACTTTTGACCATAAATCCTACTTCTCCACACTCCAAAATAACCATAAGACAAACCCAAAACAATTCTGGGATGGTATCACCTCCTTCTTTAACCCAGGTAGAAAGGAAAAACTCTTGCCTTGATCCCAATGCCTCCAAAATGGATTTAGCTTCCCAGTTTAACTCTTTCTTCATTGACTCCATAACCAAACTAACATCATCCTTCACAAATAGTCCTACATCCTCACCTCTACCTTCCCCTACCTCTTCCTCTTCAAATACCTCTTCCTCCCAACTTCCTCCCTTCTCTATAAAACCCATTCCCATATAAACTATAAAAAAACTCCTTCAGAACTTAAAACCATGCTCCAACACCCCTGATAATATTCCTTCCTACTTTCTAAAGACAGCTGCAGAAGCCATTGCCTTCCCCATCTGCATTATTATAAATCAGTCAATCCAAGAAGGCCATGTACCCCAACTCTGGAAAAAGGCCTTTATTATTCCCCTTCACAAAGGGGGCAACAACAATATCTCTAATTTCTGACCTATTGCCATCTTATCCCCCCTCTCTAAACTTCTTGAAAAATGTGTCCACCTACAACTCTTACCATACCTCATAGACAATCACCTGCTAACGCCCACACAACATGGATTCAGGCCTGGTCACAGCACCATTACCGCCCTGCTCTCCTTCCTTGAAACTGTGAACAAAGCCTGTGACTCGGGCTGTACTGTGTCTACCCTCCTTCTAGACCCTTCTAAGGGCTTTGATACCATGTCTCACAACCTTCTTCTAACTAAACTCTCTAACCTAAATCTTTCCCCCTCCTCTATCAACTGGTTTACCAGCTACTTCTCTAATTGGCAACAAGCAGTCAAATGGAAAAAGCCACCTCCCCATTCCTCAACACTCCCACTGGTGTACCCCAGGGTTCCATATTAGGTCCCCTACTGTTTTCATTAATGACTTCCACCACACCATCACTAATGCAAAAATTATCCAATACACCGATGATTCAGCAATTATCTGTTCTGCCACCTCCACCTTCACTCTCATAAAATTAACACAAGATGCCTTCTCCTCCACTGAACAATGGATGCTAGATAACCACCTGGCACTCAATGCATCAAAAAACAAACTTATAATATTCACCCGTTCCAAAATCACAATGATTGACAAAATCTCATTCTCCATCACCAGTCAGAATAATACACCTCTCAAAATAGTATCCAATGCAAAACTGCTAGAAGTACGCATTGACAATCAGCTTAAGTTTGATACCCACCGACAAACAAATATCAAACAAACACACCAGAAGCTAGATATGCTCTACCACCACAATCGCTACCTCACTCCTTCTACCAGGTTTGTTCTCTCTATCACATATCTCATCCCTTCTCTCCTTTATGATGCCGCACTCCTAACTAACCTACAATCTTCTCTCAAGACAAAAATTTTTTCCTGTTACAGCAAACTCTCCAAGTTTGCCACGGGCTACAGATCCTCCACCCATCACTGTAATGCCCGCCACAAACTAAATTGGCTGGAGTTGCCAAATCATCTTACCTACATTCAACTCATACATGCTCACAAACTCATCTTTAGTCCCTCTCTTTGCCCTTCTCTTGCCTCAACCTTTAAAATGCACCTACCCAATAGACTCCTAAGAACCAATACCCAAAATCTGATTGAATTGTATAAGCTTGCCCACCCACCAGGCAAACTTCTACTCTCCTTCTCCTTAGCACATCTCTGGAACTCCCTGCCACCTCACATCCGCACCACTAGCAGCCTCTCTACCTTCAAAACCTTGCTTCACTGTCCCTTAACATCCCTCTGGGAATGTTCCAGGTCCCACCCTACATGAATTCCCCATTAACTCACCTTATTTCTTACCCTCCACTTCCTTCTCTACTCTCTTCTCCCCTAACTCATCTCCCCTTACCTCATGTATCTTATATATCCTTCCCCTACTGTTATCATTTCCACAGTAGGAGCATGCATATGTGTAAATATCTACTTACACTTGTAATAGATTTTACTTCTGTTTTTGCAATGGTAGGAATTACATATTTGTAAATATTTATTTATGGTATCTATTTCTGCTTTTGCATTTTACTAAATTGTACCTTCAAATAGCATGTTTTTACCTGTAGTTTTGTTGTACTATACCAATGATAACTTGTTATTGTATACATTATCTCTGTGGAGCTTTTCTCCCCTGGACTCCATTGAAAATGGGCTCTTCTGGCCCAGTGGACCATCCTGGCAAACAAACTTCAAATAAAATAAAATAAAGACATTAAAAGTAATGGACCAAGAATAGATTCTTGAGGAACACCCATTTTATTGAGAGAGGAAGGGAGAGTGCAGAGAGCCATCTCACTGACTGTGATCTGTCAGTGAGGTAGCTGGAGAAACATGCAACAGTGTCAGAGAAGTTAAGGTTATGCAGCAGAAGAGAGTGAGAGATGGTGTTGAAAGCTTTTGAGAGGTCTAAGAATAGGCAAGAGATAAGTTTGTGGTTATCTGTGTCTAGAGAAACTGTGTTAAGGAAGGATAGTACAGCTGTAGTAGTGCTATGTTTAGGTCTGAAGCCATGTTGAGTGGGTGTAAGCAGATTTTCCTGTATTAAATATTGCATAACTTGTTTATGTACACATTTTCCAGTACTTTAGAGAGAGGAGAGAGGATAGCAATAAGTCTAAAATTGGAGATATCAGAGGAGTTACCTCCTTTGTGAATAGGTAGAGTGTAGAATTGTTTCCAAATGGAAGGGACTTTCAACTCCAACTTAAAGTATCTCTAAGTAAATAAAGCAAACATAATGGCTTCACTTCTGATAATATCACATAACAATCATCAGACAATGGCTTCAAGATAATATTCTTTATTCAACCTTTAACTGTGCTGCAGATTCTTGTTTTCTTTCATCTAAAACCTCATATGTACTATAAATGGACAGTATCTGGACTCAGCTGTAACTGCAACAGTATATTGCTTACTATCATCCTCATATGTCCATTTATACATCGCACTCACACTGAGTTCACAGTTGGTTGTTTTGTGATGTTATTTTTGTAAACGTCGTGACGTTACTGTTGATCGTCTATTCTATCTTTTCATCCTCCTAGGCTGGGTCTGAAACTGGTCCTCTGTGATCAGTCTCCTATCCCCATAAACAAAGAAAAACAGACATTAATAAATTAAGTAATTCATTAATTAAATCCACAACTGTACAGCAGATCAACCTGGTTGCATTGTATAAACGTACTCACAAACCCTTACCTATACCAGCCTTATTGATATTTTATCTCAGTGGTTCCAAGTTATAAACCCACTTAGACAACAAACCATAGAGTTGCAGTCCCCATCCAGCCTTCCTTCTTACAAAATCTTTAACATCTGTTCTATATTCACTATTCTTACTCACATATTCAATAGCATAAAAAACTTTACAACTGCACCAACCAACTCCTCATAAAAGTTACTTGCTACCTAGAATTCCCCTTTGTATACCATTACAAGCATACTGCTACTGTGTACCCCTTTTAACTGCTTCCTTTTACCCAGTGACTGCCTGTTTATTTTTAATGTAGTATATATAGCCATTTTACAATTTACCAGCTGGCATCCAGTGATAGCACCTATGTATACTACAAAGGCTATTAGATGCTGTCTTATCTGGCATCTGAATAATTCCCTTCCTTTTGTGGGGTAACCACAGTCTACCTACTGAGTGTATTTAAAGAGCCAACATATCTTTAAGGTTAAGGTAACCTGATTTATGCAAACGTTTTGCTCTTTTCTTGGGCATATCCTCTCGGTTGTGGCCCGTTTCATCCCCAGGTGTGTATACCTTTAGAGGACATCAAAATGTAAATATAGTCTTAAGGGGAGGTCCTCCTAAGTCCACACCCTATTTCTAATAAGAATAGAAGCAGAAATACATGTAGCTATTACAGCAGAGGACTACAGCTCTATGTGGGAATACATTTCCACCAAAGCCAGTTCACCATTACTTATCCAACAAAGCATCTGCCAACACTCACCATCTTGTAACACACATGCTGCATGAGTGATATTAACCTATGCTTTACACCAGTACAAACAAATGTTTACAGTATACAAGCTTATTGTTCTGACTCGCACCACATTACTCTGGTTACTTTTATGGTTGGCTTAGGTTACACAAGATCATTGCCATATAATAATATATCTTTATGTCAATGCCTCATTATTTCCCTAAGCATTACCTAATGTTCAGAAGCCCAAAAGAAAATAACTATCAAACTATTGTAAAGTAACATATGTTTTCATTCATAAATCTTTAGCAAATAAAAAAACAAAACAAAATGAATTATATCACAAAATAATTTCAAAATCTCTGTGTGCTTTCTCTTTACTATCACTACATTTATTGTTATGTGGTCACATTAAACTTAACCCTGGCCCTACCTCCTATAACTCATAACTCTACAATACCCCTCATCCCCCCCATGGAATATATTTTTGTGAATATTCAAAGTATCAATAATAAAATTACGAGCTTCATAGCTGAATCCATCACTATAAACCTGATATCCTAGCTATAGCCAAGACCTGGCTAAAACCCAATACATCAGATAAATAAGGTTAGTCCCACATGATTTAACATTAATAGACCAGAGAGAATTACCAAAAAAAAGGTGGAGGATATGTATGTATATTATACTCAAGCTATAAAAACACAATTAAAAGCCAAGCTTTCCAAATGTAAACCAGCACTAGCCAAGACAACACAACTAAAAGTTTACAAGGAACAAAAGTGCTCAATAAATCTGGAAGATTAATTTATCCTTTTGGCAGCCTTCTTTTGGTTTGCATATTATCTGATTTAACTATACCACCATTTAACTTATCTGAAATCTTCTTACTAAAAATAATTACACTCATCTTAACATAGCAGTCACTTATACCCCACCACACCCAAACAATAAGAATATTTCTGATCTAGAATATATTTTAACATTATACACCACACCCTTGTATTAATAATATAAACACATATTGGGTCAATAACAGCAGTGTTGCACAGAGTGGGCCAATAACAGCAGTGCTGCACAGATTGGGCCAATAACAGCAGTGCTGCACAGACTGGGCCAATAACAGCAATACTGCACATTCTTCACCTAACAATAACCTATTTGGTTTCACACAAATAATAACTGACACCACCAGAATAGACAACAGGAATGGCAAGCATTCCACTTCCAACTACTCACATTCACTCGTCATGTACCTTACCAAACTCAGTCACTTACCATATAACTTTTGATATGCGGGGACAGCAGAAAACCAACAGAAATATCATTTTCAAGTGGGTACAAGCCAAAAGGTATTTTCATAAGGAAACTTTCAATGAGTTACTAAAACAATGCAAATAGAATCCTCTAAAATTATTACCCCTAGATGAGGGTGCCAAGTATTTTAACCACACCTTCCCAACTATCCCCAACTCTATTGCATGCATATGGAAGAAGAATGTTAAATGCATTACTGTCCCTTGAATGCTGACAGAAATTAAGGACTAATGTGAATCAGGGGCAAAGCTTTGAAACACTGGGATGCTCTCAATCAATCCAATCTAGACAAAATGATAGCACAGCTATAAATCAAGTTAAATGCACCTCTTGAAAAAGCACTCAAATTTTATTTAACCAGCAACTCATCCAGCATCAAAATAACCTTAAGCAATACTAGACAAACATTAATAAGCATGTTAAGCCAGGGCAAAAAACACACTCGTTTTCCCAGTGAAACTGATATTAACATTGTCTGCACTTTCCACAAGTATTTCATCAACATAGCTAACTTTTATGCAAATCAGTAACTTCATACCAAACATTAATGGCTCACAACAATTGCTTGGTATGCTGAACCTTCAGCCAGTAACTGTCACTTAAAAAGTTTACTATAAAAGTTAAAAACCTTTTTCACTAGGCAACTTGTCTTCGTCAATTTAAATTTCTACAAATTGTATCCAATACAATATCCTACCCTATTACATTAATTATCCATAAGTAAATCTTGGGTTCCAGCTCTGTGGAAGCAATGTTGCATAATACCTCTTCGTAAAGGAGGAACAAATGATTTCCTTAGGAATTTTGATAGAAATTTTAGTTTTATTACTATACTGTCCTACTTCTCAAAAATATTTGAAACACAAATACAAAAGCAGCTGTTACATCACCTTATATATAACAATTTAATATCATCTCTGGTGCACCCAAAAGTAAGAAACCTACACAACCTGGCTTTGACCTGAATTCAGCACTGAAACTGTTATTTTGCCCTTCTTAAATAGTATTAATCACAGCAAAAACTATAATCTTTCCAATGTTGCTATTCACTTAAGCCTGTCCAAGGCCTTTGATGTAGCTTCATCTGTCCAGATTTTTGTAGAATATCCAGACTTTTGCCTCATATTTTTGGTCTGTCCCTGATAAAATGTATAGTTTTCTGGTAAATTATTGTGGATTGAAGTCACTAAACAATACTAAATAATGACAGACATTTGAGTTTCAGACTTAATATCCTTCAGAAAATCCATAATAATGAAAAACCTGTTATTCTAGCAACTTTGTAAGTTTATAGGAGCAATATTTAAAATATGTCCCTATTTTTGCGCCTTTGTTCCCCCGTTATTTCTGGATTTGTCCAGATTTCTTGTGCTAAGAGGTTGAGAGGTATGTTAATGACGCTCTCCTTTCACAAAGTCTGGCTCATGTGGATCTAGCACAGACCATATTAGAATGGTTCAGATGTTACCCATCGATTCAACTACACGCAGTAGAATGGTCCCAAGCAGTTTTTACTTTTCTACCCATTGATATTGGTGTTCCACAAGGCTCAATACCTGGACCAATTCTGCTCAGTATCTTTTTAAATGACATGCCTGCCAGGATTCCTGATGCCACATCAGTACAGTATGCTGATAACTCCACTGTTATCTGTACTGCTCACTTCCTCCTCAGTTAGTCTCGCAACTTAACCTTCACAGTCTAGGACAATGGCTTAAAGACTCACATCTTTTATTAGAGATCAATAAATTCATAGAGCTCACATTTGGCTCCAGTGAAATCTTAAAAAAACCCATCAGTTGAGCAAGTCTCCTATGCTGAACTGTTAGGTATATTCACAGATCATAAATTATTCTTTAAGAAACATATTAACTATGTAACCTCAAAAACTCACAAAATGTGGGGTACGATATATAAATTAAAACCCTATCTAACAGAAACAGCACAAATAAATACAGCCCAAACTCTGTTACTACCCACATTACTTTATGCACCCTTTATCCTTCGTAATGTTCCAGAAACTCACCTATGTAAGCTAGAAGAATACAACAAAATTACAAAATATGCCACAAATTTCCCCAGCAAAACTCATGATTGTAAAGCACTTCGTAAGATTAATTGGCTATAGATGTAAAACACCTTTTAATATTTCACTAGTTAAAAAACACATGTAAAATTCTATATGCACCTTGTAGATGCCCAGCTATCTATAATTTATTTCCAAAATATATGCCACACAGAGACCTAAGATTTCAGACCCAAAACCTCCTACAAATTGTCACATCAAACAACCAGTCTGCTTATTCCCTGCACTGTGTTCGTGGAGTGGAATTCCATTCCCCCACATGAGCCATGAGACTGAACAGAAAACATTTCTGTACAATGTAAAGGCCTACCTAACTATCCTTGTACCTGAATTTCATCTCAATCACTCCTATCTGCAATCCTTATCCATCCCAGTTTCTCCTTCTCTTTCTCTGCTTCATTTAACCATTATATTGCCTTCATTATTAATCTTACATTTAATTGCTGTCATATACTGGTGATCTATTTATTTGTAACCTTCATTACTGATGTTTTCTGTCTATGTTCATATGTATTTTGAAACTGTTTTGTATATGCATTCAAGAATTCCATGTACAGTCGATTTCTTTTGTTACCTCTATTGTATAACCAAGGTGCTTTTCTTCTCGTACTGCCTCAGAAAATGGGTTTGTACCGCAGTCAGATTATTCCTGGTCAACAAATGCAAATAAAATAAATATAAATGTTTTGGGTTATCACTAGTTATTTAAGAAAACTACTCACTATTTATGGCTTACCTGAACAGATTGTCAGTGACAATGGAACCCAGTTTACATTAGGAGAATGTCATTATTTGTTAAGCAAAATGGAATAATCATATATCCAGCACTGCATAGAGAGTAGCTACTTTTACAGTGCATGGAGCATTGAGAAAAAAAACAAAACAGTTAAGAATTTCAATAGAGCAAAACACGGCCTTAACAAATGTTAAGCACCTCCCTCATGCTGTTAAGATCGGGTCTTTCTTTAAGAACTGACAGTACCAGAGAGTAAATGGCAGCAGCAGAAGTCAAAATGGTTTATTTTCTTTCTGCTGTCTGTTCCTATGATTCGTCTCTGACTTTGTTTCAAAATGTTTCATGGACATGTCTAGCTGTCTGACAACATTCCCTAAGTGCTTTATCAGCTTTAAAAGCCACCAAAACACTTTGTGATCTTTTTTTTTTCTGTAATGAGAAGTACATGAAGCAAATAAATCTACATGCACTACAACAAATTATGATCTGTTCTCTGATTGTAACCCTAAATTATAGGTTAACCAGATGTAAGGAGATACTAGTGTGGAAATATACCTATAACTCCAAAAAACGCACTGTAGTAGGTAAACCAGTCACCGGACGTCCAACCGTTATAAAAACAAAGTTTATTGAGTACACTAAAATCAATGACTAAAATTATGGGTTCACAACATGGATGCCAAGATATACCGCTCAAGATGAATTTTTTGGCATCCATATCTCGAACACATAATAACGTGGTTACAATTGGAGACCCAATCATATTCATCATGCTCAATGACTATGGGTTTGATGGAATGATAGCATGTTACAATATAACAATTGGAGACCCGATCATAGTCCACTTTATTCATCATGCTCAATGACTATGGGCATGATGGAATGTTAGCATGTTACAATATAACAATCGGAGACCCAATCATAATCCACTTTATTCATCATGCTCAATGACTATGGGCATGATGGAGTGTTATCATGTTACAATATAACAATCGGAGACCCAATCATAATCCTCTTTATTCATCATGCTCAATGACTATGGGTTTGATGGAATGTTAGCATATTACAATATAACAAATCAAATGGGTAGCAAAACAACAACAGATGTGGGAAAATGTAATACACAAACTCATGCGCCTGAGTAAAGAAAAGAAAAGAAAAATCTTCTAATAAAATAAATTTCAGAACAGATGGTTGTACCTCTTTTTGAAGCAGTACTGTGCTGTATTGTAAGGGTGGGAATAATGTGTCAGGAGTTACAAAAGAATACTTTTGAGCAAGTACAGCAAATTTCTGAAACATCCAGAAATCAATCTCTCTCTCTAACACACACACACACACACACACACGCACACACACACACACACACACACACACACACACACACACACACACACACACACACACACACACACACTCATACACGTATATACTCACACACACCTTCCAATTGCAGATATTGAGGAATAGCTGTAATACTTCGCATGTTTCTTTCAAGTGACAGCTGCCAAGGGCTGCACAGTGGTGCAGTGGTTAGCATTGTCACCTCACAGCTTTCGGATATTGGCAAAGGCTCTTACCACCCCCATAGTGCCTTTTTTAGGCAAGGCTCAAAAGTCAAACCCATCCCCACAGACAGCACAAGGAACAAGAAACTAAGGGTAATGCTGCTTAACGCCAGAAGTCTTAACCTCAAGATGCACGCACTCGAAGCTCTCCTCAGTATGGAGAACATCGATATCTGTGCAGTGACAGAAACCTGGTTCAAGGCTCCAGAGAGCACCCCAGCACTACCAGGCTATACCTCATATCATGCTTTTCGGCCCCAAAACCCGGACCGAACCACAAAAGGAGGGGGAAATTCCATATTTATCAAGGATATCCACACCTCCAGGTTAGTGGCATTGCACGAAGTATCGGAGACCATCCATGTGCAACTAACAGTGGGCAAGACTGCTTTTCAGTTTATAGCATTGTACAGACCACCCTCTCAAAGTCAGGAATTCCACTCGGCTTTCCTAAAAACATTGGAGAACATGAAGATCTCTCGGAACACCATTATATTGGGCGACTTCAACTACCCAAACATTGACTGGGAGCACTACTCAAGCCCCAGCACCTTAGCCCAAAGGTTCCTGGAAATTATAAACTCAAATGCTATGGAACAACTAGTCACCACTCCCACAAGAGGGGACAACATACTAGACCTGATCATTACCAACATGGGGACTCTATGCTCCACACCAGAAGTATATTCCTCATTGGTAAGATCAGACCATAAATTAATTTCACTGGATGTCCACATCCCGACCCCACCCCCAGCCCAGAAAACCACAGTGAAAAACTTCTCAAAAGCAAACTTCTCACTTCCCAAAACTGAAGTGGAATCCTTCAAGGCCCCAGGGCCAGTGGAAACTATGGCCCAAACTGCAGAATCCTATATAAACGCATTCTACGGACATCTCCAGGAATGCATGGATCATGCTATCCCAAACAAAATCAAGACCCAATCATCCAAAGGCAGGCGTCCAGTCTAGTGGACCCCTGCCATAAATAAACTGTACAACAGAAGGAGGAAGCTACTACATGATAGAGCAAAATCCCTAATAGGGAAGGCATCTCTGATCAGTACTAGCAAAAAATTACGATCCCTCATAAAATCCTCCAAGGCCAGCTTCGAGAGAAAAATTGCACAGGACACCAAAGACAATCATAAGGCTTTTTTCAGTTATGTTAGGAACCTGGGATGCAACTCCCAGACTTGTTCTGAGTTGATTCTAAATGACAAAAAATACACTGAACCCACAGACATCGCCAATATCCTGGCAGACAGGTTCAGTGCAAACTTCTCCACCCCCTCCCCCTCAAAAGAGCAAGTATCTATTCCGGCAGAGGGCTGCCTCCCAAAATCTCTGATGCTCAGGTGAAGGCTGCCCTCTCCAAAGCAAAAAGCACTGCTTCCATGGGACCAGATGGCGTCCCAGGTTGCATCCTACATGAACTCCAAGAGGAACTAATCCCTCAAATAAAACAGCTATACAATCTCAGCCTCACTACAGGATATGTGCCCACAGAATGGCGTACAGCAACAGTGGTCCCACTCCACAAAGGTGGAGCCTCTACGGACTCTGGAAACTATCGACCCATAAGCCTGACTAGCTTAGTCTGCAAGGCTATGGACAGGATCATCATAGAGCTCATAAACAAAGAGATTGGGGACCTACAGACACTAGATACTACCCAGTTCGGCTTTGTCAAGGGCAGATCTTACCTTTTGAACCTGGTTGACTTCTTTGAAACAGTCACCAAAGCCATAGATGAAGGGAAGGTAGTCCATACAGCCTATCTGGACCTTGCAAAGGCATTTGATACAATACCCCACTCGGGCATCATAGATAAGCTATCCAGCTTAAATATAAACCCCTGTGTCACAAGATGGGTCGCAAACTGGCTCAAAGACAGAACCCACAGAGTGAGAGTTGCTGGAGCCATGTCAGACTCGAAACCGGTCACAGGTGGCATCCCACAGGGTTCTGTCCTGGGACCACTCTTGTTCGGTATATACTTTTCCGAGGTACAGGCAAACGTGGGAGGACTACGGCTCATCAAGTTCGCAGACGACTGCAAACTGAGCACCATAATCGACTCTCCAGCTGACACAAACATCCTTCAAAAAGGTCTCACAGAGACAGATAACTGGTGCCAGCGCCATGGTTTAAAGCTAAATGCCAAAAAATGTATAGTCATACCCTTTGGCAAAAACAATGTGCCCACAAATTACCACATAGGCGGAAACCCATTAAGTACAGAGAAAGTTATTAGGGACCTGGGGACCCAAGTTGATAGCAATCTCTCCTTTGAAAACCACATTGCCAAAGTGGTTAGAAAGACCTTCTACATAGCCCACCTCATCACAAAGGGTTTCACATCTAGATCAAGAGAGGTAATCGTGCCCTTTTATTCATCCCTCATCAGGCCCATCATAGAATACAATGCCCCTTTTGGGATGTACCTTACCCGACACCTGCAGCAATTAGAAAGACCGCAAAAGTATCTCACCAAGAGGATCAAGGGTCTCAAACAGATGCCATATGCTGCTCGGTTAAAAAAACTCCAGCTCTACTCAGTTGCATACCGCCTACTTGAGGCGATCTATGCCTGACATACAAAGCTATGTCAAATCCAGAATTAATGGACATGCTCCACCTCAGTAAATCTAAATCCCTTAGAGCCACACGCTCGAGGGACTTGAACCTCAGCACAGAAATAAATAGAACTTGCTGGAGGGACAGGTTCATAACCCAGAGGCTCCCTTCGCTCTGGAATAGAATTCCAGTTCATGTGAGGCAGAGCACCTCACTGACTCTCTTCAAGAAGAATCTCGATAGGTGGATGGGGGATCGTAGGTTTGTCCCAGGGATTACTCCCGTGTCACTATTAGACAGAGGCACAGTAAACTAAACCTTAAAAAGGGCACAGTATACTCAAATCAAGGGGTGGCGTAAGCCATACAGAATCGGGCTAGGCTTATAATTGCCCCAGGGCAGATAGCCTAGTATGAACCTATGAACCTAATTCTTGACTGGGGTTCCTTCTGTGTGGAGTCTGCATGCCCACACTGCATTCACGTGGGTTTCTTCCGGGTGCTCTGGTTTCCTCTCATATTCCAAAGACATGTGTTTGGAGCATTTCTCCCCAGGCCTCTGCTGAAAATGGGCTCTGTCCCAGTTGGACTTTCCAGGTAAATAAATGTTAAATAAATAAGTTACAGCACCTGATTTACAGTTTTACATTTGACAGCTCAGGAAGTGTTTGGGGGGAGTCTGTCAATACATGGAGTGTACCTTGACAGCCTTAGAAAAAGTTACAGTTCAGCAATTTTTTTTTGTTGAGGACTTACATTTACTATGAATAGGTTAGAGAAGCTCCGAGAATGACACAAATCAGGGTAATTCAGGCAAATATTGAAAAAGATAGGTTGCAGAATATGTGAAAGGTACCTATAACTCACACTACTGCTGTTCTACTCACATGGACAGAAAAGAAACACACCTAATTTCCTTACATATAGCATGAATCATATAAAGAGGACTTAAAAAGATTAGTGACCCAGAAGATAAAGCATAAAACAAGATCACATCAGTATGTCAGGCCCACAATGAACATTTTGAATGAAAACATATTAAATATAATGATGAAGCACTTAGAGTGACTTTGAAGTATTAAACTATCTCAGAGTACAAAAATACAAAGAAAATAATACATTTGTGAGTTCCAGTTTAGAGATTTTCTTTAAAAGGTAGACAAGATAGGCTTATTGTCTCCTTCTGCATTAAGCAAATACAATATAATAACATTTTTCAGAAATGTGTATATTTACTGGTCTAGGCTGTATACTGGGAGATATCATATCAAAATATCTCCAGATGCAATACAATAATTCATGCAGCAAGAAGAGTACCTGTAATTCGGAAGGAAAAAATACAGTATGACTTGGCGAGAGTGGAGATGTTTGGTGTGATTGTTAAACAGTTGAGGCTGCCTGGGTTGATAAATACTATTGTTACAGTCATGAAACAAAACATGTTTTTGAATTTGTATAGACCCCCAACATCTACGTAATGTGATTAAAAAGGAACTCTGTCCACTGTAGATACACTAATCAATGGCTGAAATTAGCTCAGTTATATATTTTCAATATTCTCCATAAAAATGCAGATGTGGCAGACTGTCAGTTGTTATTTCAGCAGCATCTGAAGTACTTCTGAGTGCTCTTGTAGAAATAATATAAAGTCTTAGATGATATGGCCAAAGTCAACATAACAGAGCTACTTGTCTGGAGAGACACCAAGAAGAGGTAGAATGCAAAGTTAATTACAATGTTGATCAGATTAAGGCACAAAACTATCAAGTTGCTTAAGAGTAAATGTCAGATATGTGTGACTAATATCAGATATATATATATATATATATATATATATATATATATATATATATATATATATATATATATATCATGTTTTGATATCAGAATGCACAAAGCTAGATTTGGATAAAGTCAATACCACTGTAGATATGCAGGAAACCAGAATCTAAACATGCTTTTATATTTATTGGAATGGTATAGTATATGAATAATATCCTCAGACACTGAGGAAACTATTAAACTATAACATGGTCTAGTTTTGGTCAACAGAATAAAATGTGAGTTTTCAGATAGTGAGAAAGCTTATTACAGAGGCACTGGCACTTCAGTACGAGGATGTATCTCCCTAGTCAGTTGTAATTCAAGAATATGTGAATATGTGTTGTACTTTCTCTCAACCTCTTAGCACAAGAACTCTGTACAGAACCACAGTTAACGGGAGGTCAAAGGCCCCAAAATAGGGTTAGATTGTAAATATTTCTCTTAAAAATTAGAAAACTATTAGAATAAAAGGTTTTGCTTTGACATGCATTTTTCTGAATGATATGGAGTCTGAAACACAAATGTCTGTCATTATTTAGTGACTTCAATCTACAGTGATTTGCCAGTAAACCACACATTTTATAACAAACAGTATAACAATACAATCCAAAAATCTTGACATTGTGTATAAATCTGGACAGCTGAGTGCTATGCATGAGTTAAAAGGTCTAGGAGCAGTGATGCTGCAGGACACTAGGCCAATAGTTCATGAATTAGGAACAATAACAGAAGCACAAACAAGGTTTGCAGAAATAAAGAAAGAGATGGTGATTATTGTTAGATGTAAGGAAGTTTCATTTGTATAAGTCAGATCAGTAATAGTGGAATCATATCACAAATTACTGCAAAATATATTTAAGAAAATACTTCACAAACCACCAGTTGAAGACAACTCATCTCTAATGACACTTCTTGGATTGGTATGGCATTTGTCAGTGTTCATGCCCAACTTATAAAATAGTACACAGTCACTAAGGAAAGTAGTGTACTATGAAATGGTCTAGTTGTAGTGAAAACAGTGAAACAAAAGCTTTGAGATTCACAAACCACTGCAAAATATTTTAAAGAAAACTGATACTTGTAGTATTTTGTAACTGTATGACGTCTTTGGAACTTAACACAGCAACAACTAGTACACGTTAAGTAGTAACCCTCAGAATGCTAAAATAAATCTATAGCCATGTTATTCCATAAATTATGACTCTGGTTCCATTGCCCAGTAAGTAGACTGCTGTGTGGTCACTTTACAAACAACTATACAGATCCAAAGATATATTACCCTTGAACACACACACACACGCACACACACGCACACACACGCACACACAGACACACATGCACATGCACACCACACACACACACACACACACACACACACACACACACACACACACACACACACACACACACACACACACACACATGCGTGCGCACACATGCACACACACACACACACACACACACACACACACACACACACACACACACACACCACACACACACAGTGACTGACCTCACACCCTGAAATGGAGCTCCACAACTGCACCACGTAATCCCACAAAAAACTCTCCCATGCATATCAATTATATGTCACATACCTGCCTGTACTTGGGTAAATCTGCACTATACAATGACAACAATGTCCAGCACCACATTCACCACACATATGATCACCTCACCATAAGCAGACATAAATATCAATGACATATGATAAAAATATCAGAACATAACAAAACTATATTTGTACAGGACACTGATAATGAATCCAATAAACCAAACACTGCACAGTGACATACACTTACGATACTAGCTGGAGTTTTCTTGTCTAACCTTTCCTCCTATTGTCAAAGGTTTTCAGGGTAGAAGCATTGCAGGTTATTAAAACTATGTCAACACTGCCCCTTGGTGAAATTTCAGCCATATCATATAGGTGTCAGCTTTAAAGAAAGAGCCATCATAAAGCTTCTCATCTCTCAACTCTCAGGTCTTTTTTTTTTTTTTGGTTAGTTGTTTTTTTTTTTTCCTCAATTACTCTGAGAGGATGACACTTTTTTGCCCTCCAATCTGTAAGCTGAAAGAACCTTTTTGCTTCTTTTTTTTTCTTTTTTTTTGGGAGGATCCTAAACTTTAAACCCAAGGGGGTGCCACATATCATTACTGCACAGGGCAGCAACCAAATTACCTACCTAGCTCCAGCTCTCGCTAAGGTGCAATAGACTGCTTAGAAGTATTGACCTCTGCACATGATTGCCATGTTTCGAAATGCAGCATTAGGGAATGTGCATTACTGCATGTTTTAAAGTGAGAAGTGATGGTACAGGCAACATGTAAGGCCCTCAGACAAGGACTAACTCTCCACCTACCCATATTTGTATCCCATAACAGAGAGGTTAAGCCCTGCATAGACAGTATAGGACCTATGTTTGGACAGTAAACCACCCTGGTGTGGCTGTATCAGTTCCTTCCCCTATGTTACCTCTGTGTCTGTAGGGGTCAAGTTACCCATGTCAGCCATATGTACTATATAGCTATGTTCTCCTTGTTCACAGGTGTCATTATGTCCAGAAGATGTAATAGTAGACCAAGGCAGGATAACGTCAGCCATTAGGCAGCACGAAGCCAGGACACTTCTATGGGCTAGGCTTGTAAAGGATCCAGGGGCATTAGCCTAGTACACCCCTGTGAACCTATGAACCTATGGGCAGTGCCTTATGGGGAGAGGTAATGCTGACCAGTTTCTACTGGACAAGATGCAGCAGGCTGTGTTCCACAACGTCATTGCTGTCAGTGGGTGGAATCACATAGTACAGCAGTATTATAGTTGTTTGGGCATACCATGGGGTCAACCCAACACAGAGAAGGAGGGATGTCAACCACAACATGTGGCCAAGCAGGGAGTGTCAGACTGATGGAGTTGGTAGAGTTTGTGGTATTCCTGAGCTGACATGTTTACAGTGTAATGACCCCAGGAGGTATGGGAATACATGCTTGGACAGGCCCACCCTCATGTATTTCAATGGGTGATCAATCAGGTTAGTACAACATACAAATTATGTTTTTATAGGACTAGCATGCATAAAGAGTGTGTAAGATGATAACAGTGTGCCAATGTTTATATGTTGTCATGTGAACATCAGGCATGAAGCCACTGCAGGATGGCAGGAATAGGCAGGTATTTGATGCATGTCTGCTTTTGCATGACCATCATAGTCAGCATGATACATGCACATAGTTGTGCCCCTCATAATTTTGCTCATGTTAGTTCTTTTCCTCTTACAGTGCACCTTCACAAACCACGCCAGTGCATCAGTAACACCTCTAGAGGCTTGGTAGGTCACATGGATAATACCAACGTCACAATCAAGTAACACAGTAGCACTGTCTGCTTCCATCCTAGGTGGACATGCACAGTTTGATAAAGTCAATGTCTGGCTACTCTCACAGATGAAGTCATAGCTGTGGAGTCTGAGCACACACCATTCCTACACAGGAAAGTTCTCTTGTAGATTTGAGCACCGCCAATGATCACAAGGTGGCTGCCACAGCACAATTGCACTGTGTTAGATGTGGAGATACCCTTCATAACACAGCTTCATCAGGATGCCTGATGCCATCACATGTTGCAGTTGGCCCTTGACATATGAACAAAATTCAGAATCAATCAGCAAATTTGCAGTAATAACATCTAGACATAATCTGCTGCTACTCAGTCTGACCTGGAGCTGATTGCTGCATTCGCAAGTATTTGGGAAGATAACTGCATGACACTATCAGCAGCTGCATGAGGACCTGGTGTGTCCAGAGGCAGCATAATGATTGGTCGTATGAGGTCTGTGGTGGCACTCACTGCATCCATTGTCACCTCCATTCGCAGGAGTGCAAATACCATCATTTTTGCACATATTGGCAGTGTTTCCTGTGGCTGGGGTAGGGTGTGGACACAAGGTAGAAATGTAAGGAGGCTGTCTCAGGGTTCATGGTCAGCTTCACACTTACACAATGTAGGACATTATTTCACCCCTCGTCATGCTCAGTGAAGGCACCCACCCTCTACTGACAGGACAGCCCAGTATCAGACTCCATCCAGGAAAGGGTCACACATCAGCTCACCATACCTGTCATGGGACAGCCTCAGCCATGACAAATAGCACCAGATGAGTGTCCATCAGGTCACAGTCAGTTAGTGGCACCCCCTTTATGTCACAGGAGGATGTGATCCCTAACACTGACTATGTTACGTCTCTATAAGACCTCATTTGCCCCTCCAATGACATACTCCTACCCAGTTTGTGTTTTTAACCATATGTAATTGTGCCCCTCTGCATCTGTGAGCATGATGACTGTGACCCAGTACACCATCCTGTGTGGTACACATGCTGATGTCTGATGCACAGTGCAACCTGACCATGCACTGTCCATCACAGTCTGGCCATAGCACTGAATGCCTCATATTGTTCTGTGTGATACAGGACTGTTACTCTGTGTTCATCAGACACTATACTTCTGGAATGGTCATTGCCATTTCACTTGCATTACCATGTACATTGTTAGCCACTGATTCAAGGAATGCTGTCCAAAAGGTGCATCCTGATGTTCCATCTGTCTTTTTTCAGCAGATGTCATTGCAGCATGTATACCTGTGGCATGTGGCCTTGGTCATAATGCTACAGGCTACTGCTGGTCTGCACACAGTGACAGGGAAGTGCTGCACTGCACCCAGACATATCAGTGCAGCAAAAGCCTGCATTCAGCTGGACAATGTGTTCAGAGATGTTCTGTGTCCTTGCATGGGTCAAGTTGTATTGCACTTCAGTGACATTCTGTGGATTACATACATGTATCATAAACCATAGCTCGGGGGGGGGGGTGATGCACTGCCTGCAACTCATGGGGAACTTTGGGAGAACGGGTGCATCCATACACAGTCCGTATAGCTGTTCATATGTACTCATTCTACAGTCACTGCACTTATTAATAAGATGGCATTGGGGAATGTCCATTTATGAAACTAGTGATTTAGATGGCATGTATACGAGATACATGAATCAGTGGAACTGTCTGCATGCTGTGCAGACATGCTCGTTATGTATGTGATATACATGAATCAGTGGAACTGTCTGCATGCTGTGCAGACATGCTCGTTATGTATGTGATATACATGAATCAGTGGAATTGTCTGCATGCTATGCAGACATGCTCATTATGTATGTGATATACATGAATCAGTGGAACTGTCTGCATGTTGTGCAGACATGCTCATTATGTATGTGATATACATGAAACAGTGGAACTGCCTGCATGATGTGCAGACACACTGATTATTATCCCCTGTGCATTGCAGTAATGAGGCAGTTCATAGAATGGTAGACATTCCTGTTGACAAAGCTCTGTTCCATGGACCATAAGTCCTTTAAAAATCATGTGAACACTCTATGGCACCTAGTATCTCTGGGAGCTGAGCAATGAGATAAAAGGCATGCATAGTGGTAGCTCTCTCCTCCGCTGTGCTGGGAACCAGACGTGCTCATCCAAATGTCGAAGAATAACTTTGACAAACTTGTTTTGTATTCTTGAAGTTGATATATAATTAATATATCCTCTGTTGCTCTCTGAAAAATCACTAACAATGAAATATAGAAAGTACTACACATACTTGTGGTCTCCACATGGATGGAAATGCCACATGTTCCTGTAGATTCTATATGTGGGTAGTATGTCTATCAAGCTCTATATAAAGCCCAGATCAACATGGAACAGATCAATTAAACTTTGGTCAGTAAAATTATGTAACATCACCACTGGTCTATAATATTTCATAGTTCATAGTTCATAGTTCAGTACTAAGCTAACTGCCCTTGCGAGACATTTTAAGCCTAGCCAGTTATCCCTTGTGAGACTCAAACCCTGCACCTTGCGCTTGTAAGGCCATGTTGTTCTACCAAACAGGAGCTAGTGGTGCTTACTACCAGTAAATGCTGCACTGCAGTGGCTGATAGGATCAAGAGTATTATTACTTCCCACAACTCAGATATTTCAGCTGCAGTCCTTTATGGAGCTGCGCAGTGTGGTGTGCAAGATCATCTAATGATTATGAACCCTGATGGTGTTTTATGTGTCTATAGTTGCATACAATTGTGATCTTGTACTATGCAGTCCTTTTTATACAAGCTAAAATGCACATTTTTGCTCTACATGCTTTTGCATATGTCTATGACATGTCACAACCCTGTGTGCTGCTATTAAGCAAATAAGTACTTGTCAAATAGCATACAAATTGACTATGAATTGCCCCCACTTGTCTGCATCTTACCTAGTAACTTATGAATTAATGACAGTAAAACTATGAGATAGAATAGCTCTGTACCACAACTGAAAGAGTGACCACATCTAATGGACATTATTAAATGGAAATAAAACACCAGTTTACCCTGGTCGAGTAATTCATTGTATTTAATCTTAGGTTCATAGGTTCATAGGTAGGTACTAGGCTATTGGCCCTAGGGCCTATATAAGCCTAGCCAAAGGTACCCTGGCTTTCGCCACCCAAGAAAATTATTTTCCATGTGCCACTGTCGAGCAGAGCCACAGAAGTGATCCCTGGGGTGAATTTCCTATCTCCCATCCAATCATTAAGATTTTTCTTGAACAGTACTAATGAGGAGCTTTGTTTGATATAGATAGATAGTTTGTTCCAGAGTATGGGAAGTCTCTGGGACAGGAATCTATCCCTCCAGCATGTTCTGTTTATTGTGGTGACAAGGTTTAGGTCCCTAGAGCATGTAGCTCATAGGGATTGGGATTTCTTTAAGTGGAGCATGTCTAAAAGCTCTGGGTTTGACATAGCTTTGTGTGTTAGGCAGAGATCGCCTCTGAGTAGGCGATATGCAATGGAGTAAAGCTGCAGCTTTTTAAGACGGTCTGCATAGGACATCTCTTTGAGGCCAGTAATCCTCTTTGTGAGGTATTTCTGTGGCCTTTCCAGTTGTTGTAGATGTCTTGTGAGGTACATACCAAAAGGGGCATTGTACTCTATAATGGGTCTAATGAGTGACGAGTAGAGGGGAACAATGACCTCTTTTTTCCTGGATGAGAAACCTTTTGTGATGAGGTGTGCCACATAGAAGGATTTCCTGACTATTGTGGTGATGTGATTATCAAAGGAGAGACTACTGTCCACCTGTGTCCCAAGGTCTGTTATCACACTTTCGGTGTTAAGTAGACTACCACCTATGTGGTAGTTTATGGGTACTGAGCTTTTACCAAAAGGAATGACAATGCACTTTTTGGCATTGAGCTTGAGGCCATGGCTTTGACACCAGGCATCTGTCTCAGCAAGGCCCTTTTGTAGTATGTCCACATCTTTTGGACAGGGGCGGCTCGTGGTATCGGACTGCCGGACTGCAGCCCCCTCAGCAAAAAGAAGAAAAAGTAGTGGACAGTGTATTTAATTTACTGCATTATTATTTTTTTGTTTACTGTGTCTCCGCGACTCAGCAAGGTTCTTCCTGCCTTGGCGTCGGCAAGTATGCGCATGCGCACTTTAACCGCCTCGGGTTGCGGAGGTTTTAAATAGACTTATTTTTTGTTTTTGTTGCAGCCCGGTGAGGAAATTAAGGCATCAATGTGCTGCCCAGCAGTCTATGCAGTTCCAAACCGCATAGAATTGGAAGGGCTTCGGACTGTGACGTCCGCAGGCACGTACATGACGTGCTTGGGCTAAATACTGCTGATTGGTTGTCGCTCTCTTCCTGGGCTTTATGTGCTGAGAAAAGAGCGAGAATCAAGCAGTTTCAGTTGTGGAATGAGGTGTAACAGTAAAGTTACCAAATGTGGAGAACTACTTCTAGTTTACCAATGATTCACAATTATTAGCGGTTTGGCAGTACCCCTGTTGACTCCGTATTCATTAAAATGAGGTGCTAATGGATGCATTCCTTCAGGCAGGTTTATATTGTCAGATGGAGTATAAAATGACTGTTAAATGATACTGCTCTCGTAAGTAATATTTTTTTTAACTATGAAGCCACTGTATAAGGCATTAGCAAAGGCTTTTTACTACATTACTGGCTATCATGTAGAGGACAGCCTGAAAGCGTCTATCTGTGGTAAATTGTGGAGTTTTGTATAGGGATGCAATCAAACAGAAAAAGGCAGAATGTTATACTGAATGATATTATTATGACTCCAGTCCAAACATACTTCTGTGGTCAGGGTGCAAAATGTAATAGATACTCCTATGTTTCCTTTATTTTTATCAAAACTGTTTCTGTCTCGCTCACCTATTGAAGTTCCAAGCTGTCACCTTGAATGTTCTGTGAAGTTTCATTTCTTGCTGTATCTGCTTCAGTCTGTCATTGTGCATTAGTGAGATTAAAAATAATAAGTGAACACTGCGCAAGCTGAAATCAATTTTTGACTTGATTGCACTGACATGGATTCTTACAAATTGCTGTCTGCTTGTAAGCACTATGAACTTTTGCTACATAAGAATGGAAGCTATCCTGCATGAATTATACCTGTATCACACAGCACATAATTAACAAGTACAACATGGCTTAACAATATATGTTCTATTGGATTTTGTCAATAGTATTACATAAACTATTGCATTCATTTCTAATGTTTAGTCATAAAGCATGAACAAACTTAGCAACTTTTTGTTTCACAAATGAATTACTTCAAGTTACATGAAGTTATGCTTTAAAATTCCTGCATTTAAAATTGTAAAAGGAACTCAAAGTGCACAAAATTATTATTTCAGTTCTGTAAATAATGATTCATGTGCATTCACCAGACTGAATTCTTTGTCATGAAAACCTTTTATTACATTCTCTTGTGAAGTCCAATAGCTTCCCACATGTTTTGCCATCATATTATCCTTCACATCTTCAGTTCTGGCAGAATTTATTCATCCAGATTTGTGCTAAGAACTGAATATGTTTGGGGGATATATTTCCCCCATTACTGACTTTGTCCAGGTGTTTTTTGCTAAGAGATTGAGAGCTATGGTGAGAACTGAATGTTTGGGGGCTGTATTCATCCATTATTGGCTTTGTTCATGTGTTTTGTGCTAAGAGGTTGACAGGTGTGCTGTGGTGAGAACTTAATTCACTAAATGGTAGCCATTTAAGTTTCTGTCTTCCTCTTTCAGAAAACAGCTGATTTGGCATAGTGGTATGTTGCTCTGACTGTTTTGCACAGGGACCTTGGCAGTAAAATGTATGGTGGTAACACAGCATTTTATTCTAGCAACTTTCCAAGATTATACAAGCAATGTTTAATGTGTCCCTGGTTTTTGGGCTTTTGACCCCCCCCCCCAAATACATTTTGGCTTTTTCCAGTTTTTTTGTGCTGTGAAGTTGAGATGCAGTTGAGTATTGAGTAGATTTTACAAGGAGCTGAGAGCTGCAGGGGAACAGAAGTTTAGTGTTGCTTAAGTGATGTTGGTTTGCCTTGTTAATAGCACAACAGGTTGTGTACTTGCTTTTGATACAGAAGGCTGTGGGTTCTACTCCCACAAGGGGTGGATGCTGCCGTACTGAGAATGAAGATACTAACTATGAGTCTATCATTTTGCCATCCATTTCCTCTTGCAATATTACTAGCTTATCATTTTTTTAATGTAATATAGGCAATTTATTCCTGAGGGGCAACAGACGCTTTATTTTTCGATGAAACCATGAAATATAAAGGTGTTTGCTAGCAGCAACCTCTTCATTAGTTACAGATTTCTTTAATGTGGAATTATTTAGATGACTTTTACTTCTTCAGAGATTGTGCATATTTACTGATAATGGACTGTAGAATTGTGCATATTTACTGATAATGGACTGTAGAATTGTGCATATTTACTGGTAATGGTGGACTGTAGAATTGTGCATATTTACTGATAATGGTGGACTGTGGAAGTCTGAGTAGACTTTTGTGATAAATGTTCTGAACTGGGCAGTTTTGCTATTATGGGTGTATGCGTTTTTTTTCATTGCTTACTGGAAAAATGTTCAAACCAAATTTAAAACGCCCTCTAACAACTGTACTGTATTTTACAAGGAATATAATTTAGTACAATGAGGAAGGTGTATCAAAGAGCACATGTATGCTTCATATGTAAGGGGCCTATGATTTGAAAATAGCCCAAAATTAATCTTTATCTGCCACTGGCAAAATGTATTTTCTTTGAATGTGGGTTTCAATGCTGTTTCAATGAATGTGAGTTTTAAGGGCAGAGAAGTTTTAATTCTAAGTTTTCATTGTGAGACTGCATTGCTTTGTTTAGCAGATGACTTAGTGTTTGTGCTGTAAAATACAAAATAAAACTTTCAAATGAAGTCCAACTCATCATAGAAGTAAAGCAGTATGCACATTAGTGTTTATGGTAAATGGAGTGAAATAGCCAAGTAATGGTTCATTGGAATGGCTGCAGAGGCTCCATTCAACCATGATTTTGTCAGGGGGGAAGGGCATTAAACCCAGACAGGCCCAGCTGAACTATACTTCCCAACTGTCCAGATTTTCAAAGAATGAATTGATTTTTGCTTCTTATTTTTGGTTTGTTCTTCATAAAATTTGTAGTTTTCTGGCAAATCATTTAGGAATTAAGTCACTAAATGATACACTGAGTTTCACACTTCATAACCTTCAGAAAAATGCATGCTAAAGTAAGAACTGTTATTCTATCAACTGTCTCAATTTATACAAGAGCAATTTTTAGTACTGTTTATATGTTCCCCCAATATATTTGGCCGTGTTCAGATTTACTGCATTAACAGGTTGAGAGGTACACGCAAATAAATTGCTTTATAGAATTAGGCATAGCCAACCTCTCAACTGTCCCAGATTTTGGCTCAAAATGTTGCTCTTCCCCCTAATAATCCCTCTGCAAAATAGCAATTTTGGAAGAAAACATGGAGGGTTTACAATTAAGAAATAACTGTAATAATCACAGTTACAGATTACTTGAAATGCATGTAGATTCTTTTATTTTGTCAGCTGCTCAAGTTAGCAGTACTAATATTAAAGTGTCCCTTCTTTGACAGGTTCCCAGCTGCATTGTGTGGCTATTTTATATTTTTGCATCACATTTTTGGTCCATTTTTCATAAAATTGTGTTTTTTGGCAAATTAGTGACAAATCACTAAAGACTGAAGTTAGAAAATAATGACAGACATTTGAGTTTCAGATTTTATACCCTTCAGAAAATTCATGTTAATGCAAGACCTATTCTATTATCTTTCTAAGTTTATTAGAGCAATATTTAAAATTCTCCTTATTTTTGGGCCTTTGTCCCACTTTGGCTTTGTCCAGATTTCTTGCTCTGAGGTTGAGAGGTATGACAAATGTGTCAGGGCCATCAAAGTCAGCCAGAGACATTTCAAATTGTGACATACTTTTTGCACCCCACTCCCCCATGTAGTGACTCTGGATGTGTCCAAGCAAGGCAAGAAGTAGTTATGCAGTGTAAATGTGCAGTGTGTCCCCCCCATCCAAGGTAGGCACAAGTACTAGTGGCTTTTCATCTGTCCTTGATTTTGCAGAACGGTCTGGTTTCTGTCATATTTTTGTACTGTTGATTTATGCTTATTACTCAGATTTATGCTTATTACTCAGAAAGTGCCTGTTGCTCTGTGTTTAAGTAGCAATGCTTTAATGACCATAAGGTAAGCTTGTCTGAGATTGTAAGATGCAAGTAAGCTTTAATAAGCATACTGTTAAAGAATTGCCAACATTGAAAGCCTTTCTGTTGTTGCCATGCAGAGAATACTTGACTAGATAATGTATAAGCCTTGGGTATTAAAGGACAGGATTCCATTATTTTAAAAAGCTCATTACACTTGTTGGAGACTTCCAGTCATCTCTACAGACTTTACCCGTAAACTAAACAGAATGCCAATCATGTGTGGTCCATAACCTGTACAGTAATCCTTTAAGCAATGTATCTTGAGCTTGTTTCTTGTTTGCTTTTCATTTTTTTACTTTGATCATGTTTTCCCCATGAAACAAGTAGATAGTTGTCAGGCAGCAGGTCTTTTTGGATAAGAAACAAAGTGGGGGCATCACAGAGATTTCTACTTTCAGCATGTTACTTGGTACTTTAATAAAGCTGAATATAAATTATAATTAGAACTGCAGTGCAAGGAGAAGTGATTTGAGTTGAGTGCTTCTGGTTTTTCTTATACTTGATTTTGACTGGCATTCCAGTAATGTATTTAAAAAGTAATTTATTTTTTCATGCCTCACAACCTTTTGTTTCCATCTAGATATTTAGTAAGCTGTCATGCAACCAATGCATTGAAATATTTTTATTCTTCTACACTTATTTTTGTCTTGATTGGACTCTCATAATGATGGTTTGCCACCCAGGGCAGCGTATTTAATTAAAGTTAGTTTTTGTGGTTTTGAGCATAGCTCCTTCCCTTTCTAGTTGGCCACACACCTTCCCCTTGACCCCACCCATTCAGCTGTCTCCTGCAGCCCTCCTTTGATTTGAAGTCACCAGCCGCCACTGCTTTTGGAGTTTTGATTATGGCTCCTAGTTTGCAGTCATCTGTGAACTTCGTTAGCCAAAGACCTTCTGTGTTGGCCTGTACTTCAGAGAAGTAGATACCAAACAGGAGAGGACCCAGGACTGAACCCAGCGGTACTCCACTTGTCACTGGTCTGAAGCTGGATTTGGAGTCTGCTTTCACAGTGTGGGTTCTGTCAGTGAGCCAGTTGGCAACCCATCTTGTGACATAGGGATGTATACCTAGTTTAGTGAGTTTATCTATAATTCCAGAGTGGGGGATGGTGTCAAAAGCCTTGGCAAGATCTAAATAGGCTGTGTGAACCACCTTACCCTCATCTATGGCTTTGGTGACTGCTTCAAAGAAGTCTATCAGGTTTAGGAGACATGATCTGCCTTTTACAAACCCAAACTGGGTGGGGTCCTGAGTTTGGAGATTACCAATGTCATTGTTTATAAGTTCCATGATGATACGCTCCATACCCTTGAAGACCAGGCTCATTAGGCTAATGGGGTGGTAGTTTCCGGGGTCTGTGGTGGCTCCCCCTTTGTGGAGTGGGATAACTGTCGCTGTGCACCATTCAGTGGGCACATAGCCTGCGGTAAGGCTATGATTGAACATGGTACTTAGGCGGGGTGCCAGTTCGTTCTGTAGTTCATGTAGAACACAGCCTGGGATGTTGTCAGGTCCCATGGATGCTGTGTTCTTGGCTTTGGATAGTGTGTTTTTTACCTGTGCAGCCGTGATTACAGGAACTTTGCATTCTTCTGGTATAGAGATGGGCCCTTTAGGGGATGACAGAGGCGTAAAGTTAGCACTGAACCTATCTGCCAGGATGTTGGCAATATCCGTTGGTTCTGTATATTTAGTGCCATTGTGCTGTAACTCAGGGCAGATCTGAGTGTTGCCATTGAGATTCTTGACATAGCTATAGAATGAATGCTTTGTGGTTGTCTTTAGGGTCAGTGGTGATTTTGTTTTCATAACTAGCTTTGGAGGATTTTATGAGGGATCTCAGCTTCTTACTGAAGCTGACCAGGGAGTTTATGAAATCATGGGATTTTACTCTTTTTTGCAACAGTTTCTTTCTTCTGTTGTAGAGTTTGTTTATGGCAGGGGACCACCAGATTGGCTTCCTTTTTTTGGAGGATAGCATCTTGGTTCTGTTAGGGATTGCACAATCCATGCACTCATGTAAGTGCTTATAAAGTGCATTTGTGTAGGATTCAGCAGTCATACATCTATTGTCCATCAGCATGGGTGTCATGAAGTTTGCACTTCTGTCTTAAGAAGCGTGAAGTTGGCTTTGGAGAAATTTTTTACTGTGGTTTCCCTAATGGGGGTGGGAGAGGGATGTGGATGTCTAGGGTGATTAGCTTATGGTCAGATCTGACCAACGAGGAATTGACCTCTGGTGTGGAGCACAGGTTGCCCATGTTGGTAATAACCAGGTCTAGGATATTGCTGCCCCTGGTGGGGGTGTGGATAAGTTGATCCATGGCATTGGAATTTATGAATTCCAGAAAACGTTGAGCACAAGAGTTGGTACATGAGTAGTTTTCCCAGTTAATGGTAGGTTAGTTGAAATCGCCCATTATTAGGGTGTTAGGTTGCACCCTAATATTTTCCAGTGTATTAAGAAATGAGGAGTGGGAATCCTGGGGCATGGTGGAGGATCTGTAGCAAGCTACAATTTGGATTGCGGTCTTGCCCAGAGTTAGTTGCACTTGGATAATCTCGGCTGCATTATGCTGAGCAACTAGTCTGGAGGTGTGGATATCCTTAATGAATATGGACACGCCTCCGCCTTTAGTGTTTCGGTCCAGGTTAGGTGGCCGAAAGGTGTGGTATGAATTATAGCCTGGTAATGCAGGGGTACTCTCTAGAGCCGGGAACCAGGTCTCTGTCACTGCACAGATGTCGATGTTCTCCATTTTAAGGAGTGCCTCGAGAGAGTGCATTTTGAGGTTCAGACTTCTAGCATTGAGTAGCAATATCCTCAGATTCTTCTTGCCTGTACCTGTTAGGGTGGTGAATTTGTCATTTGAACCTTGCCTAAAAAAGGCACTATAGGGGTGGCTAGAGTCTAAGCCAGTATCCGGAATCCCAGGGGCGACAGATGCAGGCCATCTCTGGTAAAGTATCGTGGCTTGTCAACCATGTCATCCCAAGCAGACAGATACTGGATCCCCTTAAAATGACACCAGAAGCTTAGCCAATTGTTGAAGTCAATCATTTTGTCCTTGTACTGCGGTATCATTCTGGGCGATGGCAGAATGCTACTCAGGGCTAGGGTCATACCTGCCTGGGCTACAAGATCGGAGAGCTCTTCCATGTCCCTTTTCATGTAGTCCAGGGAGGTACGTCTCAGGTCATTCACACCAACATGGACAATGACAGAGTCATATTTGTACTTGTTGTGGAGTGACCTGAGTGCTTGGGTTATGTGGCGGATCCTGGCACCCGACAGGCAGCTGACACTAACCTTCTCCTTGTTTAGCCTGGTGAGTGGGACATCAGTGTGCCTGACTATAGAGCCACCTATGACTAGTGCGTTGGGTACGTTGTTTTGCCTTATTGGCTGTGGTTGAGTGGCACACTGAGTCTGCAGGCTATGTGTCATTTGGGTTGTGTTGGGAGATGGAGGTTTTTGCGTTTCTGCTTTGGAGGTCTCTGTTGCTTAGGCAGATTATTATTGAGAGCCTCCATGAATGTTTTTGTGTTACTATGTGTGGATTTTGGTGGTGTAGATTTAGTGAGACTATGTGATGAGTGTGGTGTGGTGCAAGTGTTTGCTGTCTCCTCTTGACTGTCAAGTTCAGTCTTGATTGGAGAGAGCTTTACCTCCAGTTTTGCTAGATAATTGCATCTCTCACAGGTTGTAGTGTTGGGTGGTAGGAGGAGAGGGTTGTCTGTGTACATGAGGATATTTCTACATTGCCTCTAGATGCCCAGATTCATCAGGTAGGCAGGAGAGAACACTGGGAGCTGACCCTTGGACATGCCTGAATAAAAAACTATTTTCCTCTAAATAAGTGAGGAAAGTGAGTACAAGAGCTGTTTTTCTCTAAGCCAGTGCTACTTATTAGAGCTACTTATTAGTGCTACTTATTAGTGCTACTTATTAGAGCTACTTATTAGTGCTACTTATTAGTGCTACTTATTAGAGCTACTTATTAGTGCTACTTATTAGTGCTACTTATTAGAGCTACTTATTAGTGCTACTTATTAGTGCTACTTATTAGAGCTACTTATTAGTACTACTTATTAGTGCTACTTATTAGAGCTACTTATTAGTGCTGCTTATTAGTGCTACTTATTTGAGCTACTTATTAGTGCTACTTAATAGTGCTACTTATTAGTGCTACTTATTAGAGCTACTTATTAGTGCTACTTATTAGTGCAACTTATTAGTGCTACTTATTAGAGCTACTTATTAGAGCTACTTATTAGTGCTACTTATTAGAGCTACTTATTAGAGCTACTTATTAGTGCTACTTATTAGTGCTACTTATTAGAGCTACTTATTAGTGCTACTTATTAGTGCTACTTATTAGTGCTACTTATTAGAGCTACTTATTAGTGCTACTTATTAGTGCTACTTATTAGAGCTACTTATTAGTGCTACTTATTAGTGCTACTTATTAGTGCTACTTATTAGAGCTACTTATTAGTACTACTTATTAGTGCTACTTATTAGAGCTACTTATTAGTGCTGCTTATTAGTGCTACTTATTAGAGCTACTTATTAGTGCTACTTAATAGTGCTACTTATTAGTGCTACTTATTAGAGCTACTTATTAGTGCTACTTATTAGTGCAACTTATTAGTGCTACTTATTAGAGCTACTTATTAGTACTACTTATTAGTGCTACTTAATAGTGCTACTTATTAGTGCTACTTAATAGTGCTACTTATTAGTGCTACTTATTAGAGCTACTTATTAGTGCTACTTATTAGAGCTACTTATTAGTGCTACTTATTAGTGCTACTTATTGGAGCTACTTATTAGTGCTACTTATTAGTGCTACTTATCAGTGCTACTTATTAGAGCTGCTTATTAGTGCTACTTATTAGTACTACTTATTAGTGCTACTTATTAGAGCTACTTTTCTCTCATTTTCACCTACTGTATCTGGTATCACTCTGGTCCACAGAGCTGACACTCACATTTTCATAACTTCAAAATAACACCATCACATCTCATGCTTGGCTGCAGGCAGTGTTACTAATTACCCTGTCGCTAATTCTGTATGTGCTGACAGCAGTTTCTCTGATGTATAACAAGCAGGAAAACATGAAAGTGGAAAAAAAAGCAAGACAGATTTAAGCACACAGCATTTATTCTGTTTGTGCAATGCGAAACATCATTTATAATTCTGAATTAATGTTTACGGTAATTGTACAGTGTGTAATAACATGGCAAAGCTTTTAGTGTTGAAATGTCTGAAGTACTTTGTAATGTATGAGAATTAAGAAGTACGGTCACACAATTTTTACCAAAAGGAGGTCAAAGATCTGTAAACTGTATCCTTGTTGTAGTGAGCTTCTTCCAGCTATCTGTCGCACTCACCCTCCCTCGTCCATCCCCTATTCCACCTGCCCCATTACTTTGTGAAATATTCTGGTAGTTTACATCCCTGCCCACATTCCTGTTGGTAGCTTCATCTGTTCACAGCTGCTTTATTGAAAAAAAGTTTTTTCCTAACTCTTGTTTGTACTGTGCTCCTTTCAGATGTTTATTCCTTCCTCGGTTTGCTGTCTTGTTTTTTCTAGTTCTGTGTGTTCAGTTTTCCCTTCTGCAGTTTCTGAGCCAAAATCATATTCTACCATCTGACTTTTTCTTCTTCTTCAGAGAGTATACATGCAGTTTGTGAAAGGCTTCCCTGATATGTTGCCCCCCCCCCCCGTCACACTTCTATCCTTCTTTATTTCCTCTGTACCCCTACTATGAGTTTACTTCTGTCATTTTCCCCTGTCATGTTTCCAGAAGTAGACACAGTACTCTAAACGGGCCTTCGCAGTTGCTTGATACAGGAGTGTTATTACTTATTTCTTTAGCTAATCCTTGTTATTCTGTACCCCAGCATTTCGGTGACTTCACCTGCCTTTCTTTTGCACTGTTCTTAAACAGAGCCCTTTGGACACAGATACTGAGCATATAGCAAAAGCAAGAGATTTGCGGAGCTGAGCATACAGGTGCAAATGATACAAGGTAGACTGAAATTCCGGACTGTAGCATTGGCAGCAAAGACTGGAGGATAGGGGAAGGAGAGTGAGGTGTGTTATTCCCATGGCAAAAGACCTCAGTAACTGTCCAGCACATCTTAATAAGTTTTATGCTTCATAGGTTTATTGGTTCATAAGCATTAATTGGGCTATCAGCCAAAAAGCCCTTTTAAGTCTAGATAAGCTTACCCCAAATTTACCAAGATATTGCTGATGTGTCAATACCCCAAGGAATTTTACAATTATGATATAGAATTTCACACGTGAAGTGTTCACAGGCTCCATTAGGAACAAAGGTGCCCTGCCAAACCAGTGATAAATTTGCAGTTTCACATCCATTGGTCCAAGTTAAGTTTGAATTGGCTTAGGGGTTAACTTTGCTTCTCATGAATGGCAAACCTGTTCCAGAGGAGGAGTAATTTTTTTGTGAGACATATCTGTCCCTCCAACATGTCTTGCTTATGTCTCAGACAAGAGTTATTTCCTTAGAATAGGTATTTATGATGCTGTTTGTTTCATAGATGTACAACAGGTCCTCCACTGTGATATCAGAAGATGCCTTTTAGGCTAAGCATAGATCGCCTTGCAGCAGTCTGTAGGAGACCGAGTGTGAGAATACAGCTTTAGGATGGTCCACATAGGACTTGTTCTTTACTCCCTGTATTCCTTTTTTGTGCAGAACCTCTGTGTTCTCCTGAGCTGTTAAAATGTCTGGTCAGGTACATGCTGAAGGGTGCATTGTACTTGAAGACTGGTCTGAAGAGAGCTGAGTACAGCAGGACAATGACTCCCTTGGACCTGAATTTCATGCCCTTACTTATATGTTGTGCAACATAGAATGATTTTCTCACCACAGTAGGTACATGGTGGCCAATGGTCAGGTTAATGTGGCCATGAGTTCCCAGACCTCTGACTACTGGGTCTACTTTTAGGGGTATGTTATCAATGTGGTATTTTCCAGGGGTGGCCACCTTTCCAAATTGTGCTATTATGCATTTTTTTCACATTAAGTTTCAATCTATGGTTTTGGCAATGGTTGTTTGTGTCAGGCCCTCTTGAAGGCTATCTGGGTCTTTAGGGGATTCACTGACCATGTCTAGTTTGCAGCTGTCTGCAGACTTGGTCAGCCACAGGCCCTTGACTTCAGTGAAGCATTCATACAAAACTATAATATTGAAAATGTAAAAGCAGTCAGACAGAGATCCAGCTGACTCTTCCCTGGATTGCTAGCCACACAGGAAGTGCACCTGGATGGACAGAGTCAGGATTTACTATGCCATTGCCTGTGGTGCTCTGTCTTGATTCACTTACACTGACTTAAATTACAGCTTCTTGAATGGTTCCTTATTGTAAGTCTGACAATAAGAGGTACTTCCAGACATTCCAGGAGAAATAGGGCAGTGGATTTGTAACATATGCCAGCACAGCTAGCTGGAATTTTGTAAATATTTATATGTCATTGGTATATCAAACTGATTTGTACAGATGCTTCTGCTGAAAATGTATTTGTGAGGTCGCTTGTGTTAAAATGAATCAACAGTTCACACCGCTGGAAGGAAAAGAAATGCACATGTATTATTGTAACTGAATTAAATGTGTACATTGTAACAGCATATACTGGAACTGAAGAGTTTAATCTTAATCCACCTGACTTTGCAAAATATTCTTGAAATTAAATTACGTTATTGGTTAAACCATAAAGATTTTATCCCACAGTTTTGAATGGAGCCGGAGAGACAATGTCTGTGCTAGAGAATAATTGCTAGTTCCTATAGGAAGTGTGAAATGGTTTTATGATTTTATGACTTCCAGGAGATCTGAACAAAGCTCTATATGTGTGTATGGTAACACATAGGTGCTAAAATCCCGTCAGCTTCTAGTGTTGGTGATAGCATAGGAAACAGAGTCAGATGACCAGATGTGTATTTTGTTATTCTGTAAGACAAAAATAATATTTAGATATTAGTAGGAGTTTGTTCTAAGCATTTTGCATTCTGTCTTGGATCTGACAACAAGGACCACTCACCCACATCATCTTGCCTAGCAGTAGTAAGTAACAACTAGAGAACAGTAATTCTTTTAGATTAGTCAAGAAAATATGGTCAGATTAGAAGTACTGTTTTTTTCTATAACTGTGTAAAACTTTCTATCGGTGTTATTTTTATTATTCCCTGTGGCTGAAACTCTGGTGTTTATTGTAAATAGATATTTAGTATGTTTGCATTCTTTTACTATTTATTATTAAATATATCAAATTTTTTCATTGTGGCTAGTCCTTTTCAGAACATATTTAAGCTTTGAGAGTATCCGCATATATTTATTTGGTGATAACTCTGGCCACTCCTGTAAGCCTTGCTGTTTGGTGAACATTACCATTTGTATTAATATTAATTTCACTCGCTATAATTAGGTACCCTTGTAAGAGCCTTAAAGTAGCCGGCAGGGATTCTGGTGGCAGTGATAACTATCTTATAGTCTGGACAGAAGGAGGCAGAGCAGGTGAATCTGTGTGTGTGTGTGTGTGTGTGTGTGTGTGTGTGTGTGTGTGTGTGTGTGTGTGTGTGTGTGTATGCAAATCAAATCTCAGAGTGTGTGTGTGTGTGCCAGCTGCTTGGATCAAGGACACAAAGCACTGGTTTCACAGAGAGGGTGTGGGAGAACTTAGCTTGGAACCCCAGCTAAGGACTCAACTCTAAGTTGTACAAGTGGGAAGTCTTATTGGGGGTCTGGATAGATACAGAGAGGAACCAGGCCCTGGAATGAGCATGTTCCCTGAGTGCTCTTAAGGAAAATTGTGCTTGAAGCAGGCAGGTCTGCATCTGAAAATACTGAGTGTATCCATTTGTATTCCAAGTGAACATCCCTCTCCAGTGTCAGTGGTGAGGATTCAAGCTCCTTGATCACTGGCACAGAGTGGGGGGTTCAGGGTTCTTAAAATGTTTTGTAATAATTTGGAGATTTTCTTCCTGAGCCTCTGCTGAAAATGGGCTTCTACCTAGTTTGACTTTCCCGGTAATCAAATGTCAATAAATAATAAATAAATGAATAAGAAGGCCTGACATAGACCAATAACTGGTGCCAAAACCACAGTCTAAAACTCAATACCATGAAATGCATAATAGTATCATTCAGGAAGATAGCTATCCTGGAAACTACCACTTTGATAACAGACACCTAAGCAAAGACAAATGATTTGCAATTCTGGAAAGTATGTAGACAGTAACCTGGCCATTGACCGCCATGTTCTATGGTAGTAGGAAAATCATTCTATGTTGTGCAACTTTTAAACACATGTATGTCAGGCATCAAGGTCTGAGGAAGTCTTTGTTCCACTGTACTCCGCCCTCATCACATGTCAAGCATCAAGGTCCAAGGAAGTCTTTGTTCCACTGCACTCCACCCTCATCACATGTCAGGCATCAAGGTCCAAGGAAGTCTTTGTTCCACTGTACTCTGCCCTCATCACATGTCAGGCATCAAGGTACAAGGAAGTCTTTGTTTCACTGTACCCTGCCCTCATCACATGTCAGGCATCAAGATCCAACGAAGTCTTTGTTCCACTGTACTCTGCCCTCATCATATGTCAGGCATCAAGGTCCAAGGAAGTCTTTGTTCCACTGTACTCCACCCTCATCACATGTCAGGCATCAAGGTCCAAGGAAGTATTTGTTCCACTGTACTCTGCCCTCATCACATGTCAGACATCTAGGTCCAAGGAAGTCTTTGTTCCACTGTACTCCGCCCTCATCACATGTCAGGCATCAAGGTCCAAGGAAGTCTTTTTTCCACTGTACTCCGCCCTCATCACATGTCAGGCATCAAGGTCCAAGGAAGTCTTTGTTCCACTGCACTCCGCCCTTATCACATCAATCATTGAGTGCAGCTGCCCCTTTGTTATGTACCTGGACAGGCATAAGCAACAACTGGAGCATCCACAGAGGTTCCTTTCAGGAAAAGTACAGAGTGTAAACAACATGTCCTACTCTGACTGCCTCATAGCCCTATCCCTGTACTCAGTCTCCTACAAACTGCTGAGTGGCAATCTATGCCTGGACTGCAAAACATCCTCTGATCTCATTTTGATGGACCTGTTGCACATTTGCAAAATGTATATCATCAAAATTAACCAGTCTAGGGACCTACACCTTGTCTGACGCATAAATAGGACATGCTGAAGGGACAGATATGTGTTTCACAGACTACTCCTCCTCTGGAATAGGCTTCCAATCCATGTGAAGAAGAATGTTTCTCTAGCCCAATTCAAGTATAACTTTGGTCAGTGGGTGGGGCATTGGAAATTTAACCCTGGTCTGGCACTTATGTATCTAGTAGACAGATGCGGCCTGTAATTGCTTGGTCACCCATGTCCAAGCCTACATATATCCCTTAAAATAATCCTATGATATCAAAACTTGCCAGCTACATTTGGGAAGCATGTCTACGCTGAAAAATGTTTCCTTGGGTTGTTAGCCTAGTAATCGCATATGAACCTATAAAAAGGATCAAGCAGGTGAGTGCCAAAGCATATATTTTACACAAATAGCCAAAATTACTAAACAAAAGTAAATGGGTGGCCTTGGTGGTGCAGCAGTTAGCATTGCCACCTCACAGCAAGAAGTTCTCTGGTTCGATCCTGAACTGGGGTGCCTTCTGTGCGGAGTCTGCATGTCCTCCCTGTGGTTGCATGGGTTTCCTCCAGGTGCTCCGGTTTCCTCCCAAATCCCAAAGACATGCTGTAGGTGGACTGGGCACTCTAAATTGGCCCTAGGTATGAGTGCACCTTCTTTGGAAGGCTAGGTGCTGGGCTGGCAACTCAACACTGTAAAACTCCACTGCCAATCATGAGCGGACAGGTGATCTGCTGTGGCGACCCCTAACCGGGAAAAGCCGAAAGAAGAAGAAGACTAAACAAAAGTAAATAATACATGGGAGATGTGGTGTAAGAAACCATTTAATAAGAAATAAAGGAAAAGAAAAGAAAATCTTCCTGGCCATTAGCCTTTTGATGCAGAAGTAGGCATTCATTCTCTGGGTCAACACTGGACACCTAGGTATAAAAATTCAGCAACCATGTCAGATTACATAATAGTACTAAGGACAATACACCTAAAGCTCTTTTTCTTAATGTGGCTGGTGATATGTGACCAAGATACAGTTCCCACATGAGTATGACGCTGGTCTGTCTGTATTACTACATGACTGCATTCTAATAGGCTTATGGGTAAAAAAAAGACCCTAGGCTCTATATTACATTTGGGCGCTCCAGTGTTGTGAATATTGCATTAGTGAAAAATAGCAGTAAAACTGCAAATTGAAGAACTTTCACTTTTAAACCTCACCTAGTTAAAGAAGCATTAGTTCCCCTTACAGATGGTTTTCTGACAACTGCAGTAATAGAAAGTGTGCAAACAAATATTAAATTCTAATTAAACAAATCAATGCACAGTAAGTACTTTAGCAAAAAACAATACACCAGGCTCCAGATTACCACCAGTCATTAATAAAATAAATTTCTGAGGCCAGTGATCATTAATGTTTTGCTTTAAATTACATTTATCATTAACTGACACTTTGGCATGTCACCTTCTTGGTTAACTTACAGAACATACAGTCAGTCAGTTTATCTATTAGCTGAACTATTTTTACATTTATACATAAAGGTTATTTTTATTTTATTAATTTGCTAATTCACTAAGCCCACTGGACACAAGCATCCTTTTTCAGGGGCGACCCAAGAACACTGTATGGTTAAGTGGCATGTTCATAGGTGTGTACTAGGCTAACGGCCCTGGAGCCTATATAAGCCTAGCCCAAGAAGATTCCCTGGCATCATGCCACCCAAAGTTAGTTCCCAGTGCCCCTGTCAAGCAAGGTCACTGAAGTGATCTCAGGGGTGAACTTCCTACTGCCCGTCCACTTGTCAAGATTTCTCTTAAAGAGGGCCAGTGAAGTGCTGTGCTTGACGTGAATGGGAAGTTTGTTCCAGATTATGGGAAGTCTCTGGGTTCTGTTTATTGTGGTAATGAGGTTTAGGTCCCTGGACTGTATGGCATAGAGGGATTGGGATTTCTTTAGGTGTAGCATATCTAGCAACTCTGAGGCAGACATGGCTTTGTAGGTCAAGCAGAGATCGCCTCTAAGTAGGCGATAAGAGACAGAGTATAGCTGGAGTTTTTTTGAGTCTGTCCATATAGGGCATGTGTCTAAGGCCTAAGATCCTCTTAATGAGGTATGTTTGTGGACTTTCCAGTTGTTGTGGGTGTCTAGTGAGGTACATACCAAATTGGGGAATTGTATTCTATAATAGGTCTAATGAGGGATGAGTAGACAGGGATTATGACCTCTTTCTTCCTGGATGAGAAACCTTTTGTAATGAGGTGTGCCACATAGAAGGACTTTGACTACAGTATGAATGTGGTTATCAAAGGAGAGGGTGCTGTCAACCTGTGTCCCCAGGTCTCTTATCACACCTTTGGTGTTTAGTGGATTACTGCCTATGTGGTAGTTCATGGGCACCAATTTTTTCCCAAAGGGAATGATAATGCACTTTTTGGCATTCAGCTTAAGGCCATGGTTCTGGCAGCAGTCACTGGTGTCAATGAGGCCTTTTTGTAGAATGCCTATATCAGTTGGAGAATCAATAATGGTTCCCAGTTTGCAATCATCTGCGAACTTGGTCTGCCAGAGTTTCTTTGTGTTGGCTTGAACTTCAGAGACGTAGATGCCAAATAGGGGAGGACCTAGGACCAATCCCTGTGGGACACCACTTGTAACTGGTCGGTAGTCAGATTTGGAGTCCGCTACTTTCACAGTGTGGGTTCTATCAGTGAGCCATTTGGCAACCCATCTTATGACATAGGGGTTTATACCTAGTTTAGTGAGTCTATCTATGAGTCCTGAGTGAGGGATGATGTCAAAGACCTTGGCAAGATCTAGGTAGGCTGTGTGAACTACCTTTCCCTCATCCACAGCTCTGGTGACTGACTCAAAGAAGTTATCAGGTTGAGCAGGCATGATCTACCTTTCACAAACCCAAACTGTGTGGGATCCAGAGTTAGGAGATTCCCTATTGTCCTTATTTATAAGGTCCATGATGATGGGCTCCACAGCCTTACTTATCAGACTCATCAGACTAATGGGGCGGTAGTTCCCAGGGTCTGTAATCGCTCCCCCTTTGTGGAGTGGGATGACCGTAGCAGTGCACCATTCGGTAGGAACAAAGCCTGAAATGAGGCTGTGATTGAAAAGAGTCACACAGTAGACAAATGAAGCTGTATGGAATTGAACCATGTAGCCCAGACTACAGGAAGCAGGTTGTTACTATCTTAGAGCTTTAGTCTTCTGTACTAACTGCCACATTGCTATAGTTCATTGTAGCTTATGCTTTAAGGCTTCCATGTGAAAAATATAATGTTGAATAGACTACTAGGATGTGCAGACTATGAATTTTGGTGAATTTCAGGAGTACAAAAAATGCTACAGTTACTTCTCCATTCATTCAACACTTTTTTTCTGGAAAAAAATGACTTTTATCAACTTAGATTTATTTTATGTATGAATGTAAAACAGATAATTATTTTTGGATAGCTGTAGTATGCTACTACAAAAAGAGGCTATACTTATTTTTGCTTTTAATACTTTGAGCCCTAATTGCATGAATAATGAAAAGAACCATAGGTAGTCATTGTTAATGCTTGATTTTTATGGCTTCCTTGGAATTTTCCATTATCTATTATTTTATGTTTGTGGGTGGTACGTCACTTAATAGACAAAGCGAGTATCTTTATGAATTGAAAATTAACCACAAAGATGACATTCTGGAGTGGTAATTTTTTTAAACATTTAATACAAAGTGAAGTTTTGTTTATATGGCTTTAGAACATGTTGATTTTATTTCATAAGTAATATGATTTAATTTAGTTACCTGTACTACGGCTACATTATTTTACCCAATTCGGTAGACTAATTGAATATCGTATGAGCCATATAGAGAGTAAACAACAGGAAAAACAATATTCCTTCTTAATACTGAACCTGCAAGCTATCCTAAAAACTATAGACCAATAATTTGCCTTCCGATGATGTATAAACTGTACATTGAAAATGATGCCGGCAGAGTTTATAGTCATTTAGAAAAAACTCAGTCATGGCAATAGAACAAAAGGGTAACAAAAGAAACTCATATGGAACAAAGGATAATTTGATGTTAAATAAAGTCATAATGGAGAACTGTAAAAAGAAGAAGAATCTAAGTATGGCATGGATAGACTTCATAAAAGCATTTTACAGTTTCCTACATTCATGGATAAAAGAGTGCTTATAAATGTATAAGATACACTCTACACTGACTGATTACATAACAGCGACCATGAAACAGTGGCAAACCACTTTCCAGTTAAGCTGTAATAAAAGACAAATTATTCTAGGGATAAAAATTTAAAGGAGATATTCCAGGGTGACTCTTTGTCACAACTGCTCTTTTCAACTATGAACAAAGACCACTGAGAGGCAAACAACTGAACGCTACACTTTTAATATGAAAACAATAAAAATATATAAAACAAGCAATGCACGTGAAATGCTTTTCATCCAGCTTAGTAGCCAGACTTCATCAGACCACTGCTCTTTTGTCTTGCCCTTAACCCACTAAGTTGTCTATTTAACAGATTAGGTCTTGGCTACAATTTGGCTCCCAGAAAATAAAGTATAAAGACTTCTCATCTTCTTTTTGTGGATGATTTAAAACAGCATAGTTCATCAGATGAGGAAATGAAAGCACAACTGCAAGTGGTCAAAACCTTTTCAGGTGATATAAAAATGTCATTTGGTCTTAACAAATATGCAAAAGCAACCTTTAAAGCAGGAAAGCTGCAGCACCAAAAAAACTTCAGCTTGGGACAGGAATGTGATATAAAAGAACTTGAGCAAGAGGGAGTGTATAAATATTTGGGAATTGATGAATGATTGACAATAAAACATGAACAAATGCAAATAAAACTCAGTAAGGAATAGTGGGAAGACTAAAATGAATACTGAAAATAGCACTGACAGCTAGAAAGTCCAAGCTATAAACCAGTTTTCTCTGACTGACCCCAAAAGGTGTTGGATCAGTTGGACAGGAAAACAAGGACACTTCATGCTTATGAAATAGTTTATAAAAATCACTGCATACCAAGACTATATATTCCCCATTCTAAAGGAGATATGTGTCTCCTCGAAATTGATTACATGTATAGATCTGGAATCATAGGACTGCATACATATCTGCTGATTTCACAAGACACAAACGTAGGGAAAGTTTTAAAACATGAGGAGAATAAGTCTCAGATGACATCTCTGCTTAGTTTAGCAGAAGCATATCGGTGTCAAGTGGGAATGGAAATCAAACCAGAAGTAAATAAAAATCAGGCAGCAACTGAATGTGCCAAAAAAAACAAAAGAAAGAATATAAGGTGAAGGATCAGATCAGAAGGCAAGAAATGTGGAAAATGTATAAATATTGTTGCAAGTATAGAAAACTCTTGGAGCAACCTTATATTGATCAGTATCGAATGTGGGAATGGTTAAGGAGAGGTGAAATTTAAACCAAAAGACGTAAAGTTAATATTAGCGGACCAAGGTAGTGGACTGTGTACATGTCGGTTTACAAAGTCCATTGCACATGTGGAAGAAACAGACAAATGAAGGTTTTGTAAAACAGAACTGGAAACAGTTGCACATCTTGTTGCTGGTTTTGATACACTAATGACAGAAGGACTGTATACTGAAAGGCATAATAATGTGACAAAACTGTTGCACTGGGGATTGTGCAAACATTTTAATATTAAAGTAGCTGAAAAGTATTGGAAACATGAGCCACAAAGCATTATAGAAAATGATGAAGTCAAATAAATGCGAGAAAAACAGATATAGTAGCCCCATGAAAAGAAGACAAAAGTAGCACTGATCACTGAAATTGCTACACCCAGTGATTACAGTGTCTTATGTATAGACACAAAGTCATAAAATACCAGGATTTGCAGGCAGAAATGAGGGCAATGTGGAAGAAGGATATTCTGACAGTTCCAATAGTAGTAGTAGGAGCAACAGGTCTTATAAAAAACAACCTCAGGCTCATGACCTCACTCAATCTATTCAAAACTAATCTCAGAGAATTTCTTAAGTCTCAATGGTTATGCCCATGTTCCAACCCTGACTAATCCCAATAGGTCTATCAGTACCTAATCTCTCTTCTGCCTCTCAAGCTTTATCTAGTACTTTTCTATCCTCCACATGTATCTATATCATTTGATCATCTTAAAAAATCCCTACCAAACTATCAGCTTGGATATTTAAATGTTTTTTATTCGTGTATTATTATATTAATGTAGTTTATTGTACCTAATTGTTTAGTGATACTACTGTTAAATGTGGGAGCTTTTCTCCCCGGGCCTCTACTGAAAAAGGACATGTATCCAGCTAGACTAGCCCGGTCATCAAATGTAAAATAAATAAATAAATAAAATAAATAAATACTTAGGTATGATAGATTGCAGAAGGAGTCAATTTTGAGCACATTGTGGGTGCTGCGAAGTGCACTTCTGGCTGACATCAAAGATTGAAACTAATACTAATTTCATGATCTTTAATCGTACTTTGACTTAGGAATGGGGTCCATTCCCATCATGGTATTTGAAACTCAAAAGACTTGGAGAAATTAAAAAAAGAAAAGTGATAGTTGTGCTTTTAGAATAACGTGTCAGGTATGTTGAAATCATAACCTTGTCTATCATTCTCAAGTTTCATTGTAATTCATTATGTCTTAGCTAACTGAAACTCAAACATGAACATTTGTCAAATATCCAAAAAAGCCAGCCTCATTTGCCAAGAAACCATTTTTTTTTCTGATTGGTGAGTGTATGTGCATAGCTTCATAGGTAAATATTAGGTTATTAGTCCGCAGAGTATTACAAGTCTTGCTAATAACCAGAGGTTAGAATTAAACTCTGTACCTTGTATCTATGAGGTAAACACCTTAAAATTACGGCAGCCCAACCCCCAAAAATTATGAAAGCTATTTACCATATAGGCTCATAGGTAAATGCTAGTCAGTCTGCAGCCTAATACACACCTAGCTAAAAAACAGGGAGTAACCAAAGGTGAAAAATGAAGCAATGTACTTTGTGCATTAAGAGTAAACAGCTTAACCATTATGCCAATGACCAACCTCAGATGGACAACTGGATGTTTTTTTTTTCTTTTGTGACATGCTTTCCTAAAACAATACAATATTTTTATGGAGCTTTAGTATCTATTTTGATAGACTTCCCTTTCAGTTTTACTGCGATGATTCCAATTCTCCATAAACTTTACTTATGCTTCAAAAAGTTCCTTCTGTGCATTATTTTTTAATAAGAGAGGAGATGGATTCCTCACCTCATATAAGATTTCTTTAGAGCATTGCCTGTCTTTAATGGGGCTTTATTAAGCAGTAGAAGTAACAAGAATGCCTTTTGTGTTCCTAACTCTCAGGAAGCAGGCAGATGCCTGAATATTTGAGAACCCAGCATTGTAGAGAACCTCAGCACTACAGTATGCATGCAGTGAGACACACCAGTGTTTCACTTCCAGGAGTACTATTAAAGGACATTGGCAGTCCACTGAGAAGCCCTGTTAGCAATGCATGCCAGTCTTGAACTGGAAGCATATCTCTCAACTGTCCAGATATTTTGCAGAATGTCCAGATTTTTGCTTCATGTTTTACATCTGTTCCTCATAAAATTGTTGTTTTTCTGCCAAATTGTTGAGGACTGAAGTTAGAAAATAATGACAGACATTTGAGATTCAGAGTTCATATCCTTTAGAAAATCCCTCCAAACACAAAATCTGTTATTTCATCAACTAAGTTTATAACAGCAGTATTTAAAATTGTTCCTCTATTATTTATGGCTTTGTCCAGCTTTCTATTTATTTTTTTTATTTTTATTTAACATTTGTTGACCGGGAAAGTCAGACTAGGTTCCACAGATCCTGTTTTCAGTGGAGGCCCGGGGAGAAATGCTCCACTTTCTTGCAGTAAGAGGCTGACAGGTGTTACTAGAAGAAATATTTCAAGCCTTGAACTCACTTTCAGCCTTTGGTAAGGGTTCCTGTAATATACTCAAAGAGGCGTTTTATCAAACGCCTCTTCATCGACTATTAAATAACGAAAACACAAAATGGTGAACGGTCATATAAGCGATTTCTTTCCCAGGGAAAGAAATTGCTTGGCCGCCTGTGTTACTTTGCCATTTTACCCACTGTAGTGTGATCTCAGAGTTGGTATATTTAGTTAGGGAGGTGTGGGGAGTAGACACCTCCAGACTGGGAGGTGTGGGGGCAAAGCCCCCACTTGGTATTGTTTGTAGTGATGTGTTTTTTTTGTTTAGGGTAAGCGATTTCTTTCCCAGGGAAAGAAATTGCTTCTATGCACATTCGCTGTTTTGTGTTTTTGTGGTTTATGGGTCGATGAAGAGGCGTTCGATGAAACGCTTCTTCGAGTATCTAATATAGACCCTTTGGTTAGATTTGGTTGCTGTCAGAAAAGGAGGTGTTAATATTTTACTAAGCTTGAAGACAGCACTATAAAATGCCAAGTCTGTGAACAATTTGCTGCAGAACTGAATCGTTTTATTCACAGTTTATCAGCTAGTCAAGAAATACATGATAGTAAGTGTTGGTAGTTTGATTTTAGACACCACCACTTAACTATGACATTATTGTCAACAGTAGTGATGTGGGCATAATTATCAGCAGAAAAACAATTGCAAGTCTTATGGGTATGAAATGTAATAATAGGCTGAAGGAATTGTCACTCTTTTCCATTGCAGACTGATCAGGGGTAACTTAACTGTTAAACATAATAAATGTTTTTATAATGAAAGATATTTGTTAGTGTGGGCATAAATAAGTGATATCATCAGGTAGTTACAAGAAATAATAATAATTACCTAGTGGACATAGAAATAAGAAGAACTGAAGCACTGCAGAATTAATTCCATTCCTGAGCTGACAGATGGTGGAACTCTATTCCTGAATACAAAAAAGAGGCCAGCACCAGAACAGATGCACCTAATAAGAACTTTATTTAGAAAACCCAATCAATCAACCCGGTTTTGGCACAAAGCCTTCATCAGTGATGACAAAAAACAAATAATGATCCATTTATATACCCTGACTGAACCTGTCTTCCTGTGATGTCATATCCTTAACATTGTATCCCTCTACAATTTGTCGTTAAGTTGTTGTTTCAGCTTTTTTTCCTGGTTAGGGGTCGCCACAGTGGAACTCCGGTCCGCTAATAATTGGCAGTAGATTTTTATGGTGCCGAGTTGTCAGCCCGACACCCAACCCTCAGCAAAGGCACACCCATTCACGCATGTCTTTTGGAGGCCACTCGACCGCGGGGAGAACATGCAGACTCCACACAGAAGGCACTCCAGCCGAGAATCGAACAGGAGAACCTCTTGCTGTGAGGCAACAACGCTACCACTGTACCACCACGGATAACACAGCCCTGGTGTAAATAATCCGCCTAACATAATAATCCACTTTTTTTTTTTTTGATTAAGAACAGTGTCAACCAATCTTACATCTTCTGTCCCCCAATATCATATTTATAACCATAAAGCTAAATCTAGCAGATGAATGAGATTGACAATGTCTGTATAGTGCATTTGTTATTCATTTATTGCGAATATCACTTAAATGTTCTGTCATTCTTAAATGTAGGGGTCTAGACGTCTGTACTACATAAAATGAAAAGCAAAAACAACTTGCCAAATAGATGACCCAATCTGATCCACAATTGGCGTAGAAGTTGATGTCATATATTTGCCCAGTGTTCCTACTAGAAAACTGCTTTGATTTATACATATGTTTGCAAAAAGAGCAGTGTCCACATGGGAATGACCCTACTAACCTGTCACCTGTAATTGTTCATAGGTTCATAGGTTCATAGGTTGGTACTAAGCTATCAGCCCTAGGGCCTATACAAGCCTAGCCATAACAATTCCCTGGCTATTTCTTCCCACACTATTTACTTCCCTGGACCCCTGTCTAGCAGGGCAACTGACATGATCCCTGGGGTGAATTTCCTTTCTCCCATCCAATCATCAAGGTTCCTTTTGAAGTGGGCCAAAGAGGCGCTCTGCTTGACATGTATGGGCAATCTATTCCAGAGTCTGGAGAGTCTCTGGGTCAGGAACCTATCCCTCCAGCATGTTTTGTTTATTGTGATGACAAGGTTTAGATCCCTGGAGCGTGTGGCTCTGAGGGATTGGGATTTCTTTAAGTGTAGCATGTCCAACAGCTCCGGGTTTGACATGGCCTTGTATGTTAAGCAGAGATCGCCTCTGAGTAGACGATATGCGACAGAATATAGATGTTAACTGTTGAACAGAGTCTCTGCTCACATGAGTGTGTTTAAAATGTAAAAAATAAGAGCCTAATGTTCTCCCTCTGCGAAAAGAGAACTGACATCTCTCAGGTAAGAAATTACTTAATTCGTCATGTGGCATAATTACATTCCAATGCTTCCTTATCACGTCCCATAATAAACTGATATTTCTACCATATGTTGTCACTAATCTCAAAGTGTCAGCTCCCACTTGATCATCCCTCTGTTTATATTTTAACAAATTGGCTCTTGGTTGCTTGGAAGCCCATTCTCGGGCAGTAACAATGTCCCCCATCCTATAACATCTGTCAAGAAACCTGCATGTAAGATCCTGCTTAGATGTATCAAAATTTTCCTCAGTGGAACAAATCCTTCTAATTTGTAAAAATTGAGATTTTGGAATATTCCTGATTGTGTGGGTGGGGTGAAGACTGGAAGCAAACAGTAAACTGTTATATTATGGGTAGTTTCTATATACCACAGTTCGTAGCATATTGTCAGGTTGTCTCAAAATTTTGACAACCAAATAATTAATTTCTTCATAACTGTAAATGAGGGAAAACTCAATACCCCATTTGTTTTCATTTAGATACTGTTTGAATTCCTGTAAATATTCTGTATCCCCACGCCACACCAACTAGCCGTCATCCAAAAATCTTCTCCAGATGTCGATTTCTGGCAGATAAATGTTATGGGTGTCATTATAAATCAACTCTTCTTCTATAAAACCCATGAAGAGATCAGCATAAATGGGGGCAAAAGATGCCCCCATTGCTGCACCCTGGGTTTGCCGATAGCATTCACCCTGAAAATAAAAAAAAATCTGTTCTGGTGCTGGCCTCTTTTTTGTATTCTGCATTCAGTGTTTGGCCAGTTGCACCTGCCGTACTTGCAAGCTACTTTTAGTTTCATTGGAACTCTATTCCTCTCAGAATTAGAAACCTTGATTCTGTTGCTGTATTCAAAAAGGGATTGGACACTAGGATAGGAGAAAGAGCATTTAATTCTGGGTATGTTGGCAGCAAACTCTACGAAGGCCTTTCTAGGCTCTGAGTTTGACTCCATAACATTAAATAATAATCCCGGCCTGAGGACAGCACTCACAAAAAATAGGATAAAAAGATAGAATAAGAAAGAAAACCAAAAAGGAAATCTAAAACCTGTGTGTAATTTTCTCCTTTTAGTACATCCTGTTTTTTTTCTCTCTTGAAAAATTCACCTCAGCCCAGGTTTCCACCATCAAAATAAATCCAGCTGACCGGGTTACCATGAGAAGGGGAGCTGGCTGCCAGCACGCTGTATTTAAGACTTTGTGTAGCTTTGCTGAGTGCAGGCTGATTTTGAAGGTACTACCAAAAAACAGAGTTTATCCTTTTCTTCTGGGCAAAACAAAGTGGTGTGCCTTAATCTGAATAATTTGCAAAGCATTAATATCCTGTTACTGGGACCTACATACTTCCAGAGAAGAAGAGAAGAGAAAATGCTCTAAATGAATACACATTTCTAGGTAGTATTTCATCTCCGCACATTAAAGGTGTATTTGAATACCAGTTAACAATGAACCACATAGTATGAATGCCTGAAATTGCTGTTTACGTTGTGAAGTATTCAAGATAACTAAGGTTGTGTTCAAGACTCTACGGTAATTTGGGACTTGTGCATAAAGCAACTTTAATCCCTCCTCCCAAATTTGAAAAGTCAGCAGAAAGCCAGTAGGATCAGTCCTTACTTCTCACATCAGTCACAAGAACTCTGCACAAATGTTGATCATCTTCGAGTTTTGCAATGACAGTAGATGCTGTAGTGCAGATCAGCCACCTAACATAAAGCAAAACATTTGAGAAAGCGCCCCTTCCATACCAGTGCTCTTCATGGGGCAGCCAACATGTTGATGCGTAGATATTGCCAACTAGCATATGAGTTACAGCTGTTCGACAGAAGTCAACAACTTAAATAGTAAGTAACATAACACTATTTTTTTTTTCAAATTATCCTCCCTCCCCCTCAAAGCCTCACAGCAAGAGGTTCTCCGGTTCGATCCTCGGCTGGGGTGCCTTCTGTACGGAGTCTGCATGTCCTCCCTGTGGTCGCGTGGGTTTCCTCCGGGTGCTCCGGTTTCCTCCCACATCCCAAAGACATGCTGCAGGTGGATTGGACACTCTAAATTGGCCCTAGGTGTGCGTGTGAGTGTGCCTTCTGTGGAAGGTTGGGCGCCGGGCTGGCAACTCGACACTGTAAAACTCCACTGCCAATCAATGTGTGGACAAGGTGATCCGCTGTGGCGACCCCTAACCGGGAAAAGCCGAAAGAAGAAGAAGAAGAAGATCCTCCCTCCCCCTCAAAAAAAGGTGATACTTGTACCCATGTCTATAGATTTTTGCTAATGAGACAGATCCACAAAGCAAGGGACAGCTAGTTACAACTTTACTTGCAAATACTCATGAAACATTTACAAATGTATTTATTTGCAGTGCGAGGGCTGAAAATAGAAGTCCATTAAGGAAGATGTCGAAAGCATACCTTCTTTATCAGTATCTCTACCAGGTAAAAAAGTATTCTGTATTTTGCACTCTTTAAGTGGCAATGATCACATTTCACATTTGTCTTGTAGCCATCACACTGAGGGTGTGGCTTGCTACTGCAAATCGCAGTGTGTCTTAATCTGAACAATTGCCCATTTCCCAAATCTGTTTCCATTCCCTTAAGATTTTTCACCTTTTCTAAGTTTTAGATCCTTTATTATTTTCCTGAGAGTATTAACATTATTGATTCTAGGTTCCCATACCTGTACATTGGCCTTCCCTGTCCAGCTGCTTGTTATTGCAGATTTAAAGTACCTTTCCAAAAGTAATATTTGTTTGCAGTAATATTTGTTTTCTTACTTTCCTTTCCTTATGGTCCTGGTTTGTGTCTAGCCCTAATAGATTAGAGCATTTCATATGTTTTATTTTATTTATTTTTATTTATGTCTTGCTGACCAGATTAGTCCCACTAGACTACTCACCTATTTTCAAGGGAGAACCAGGGTATTATTCATACAATTCAACAACTGGCTAAGCTTCTGGTGTCATTCAAAAGGGATCCAGTATCTGTCTGCCTGGAACGACATGATCGACAGACCACGATGCTTTGCCAGAGATGGTCTGCACCTGTCATCCCTAGGATTCAGGTTACTGGCTAAGGCTCTTGCCACCCCTATAGTGCCTTTTTTAGGCAAAGTTCAAAGGACAAAACCACCACCGTAACAGGTACAAGCATGCAAAATCTGAAGGTAATGCTACTCAATGCTAGAAGTCTAAACCTCAAAATGTACTCTCTCGAGGCACTCCTAAAAATGGAGAACATCGATATCTGTGCAGTAACTGAGACATGGTTCAAGGCTCCAGAGAGCACACCTACAATACCAGGCTACAACTCTTACAACACTTTTCAGCCACCAAACTAGGATCGAAACACTAAAGGTGGAGGAGTGTCCATATTCACCAAGGAAACTCACACCACCAGGTTAGTTGCCCAACACAATGTGTCTGAAATTCTCCAGTTGCAACTAACACTAGGTAAGACTGCAATCCAAATTGTAGCTTGCTACAGATCCCCCACCATGCCCCAACATTCTCACTGCACCTTTATAAACATACTGGAAAATATTAATATACAACCAAACACCCTAATACTGGGGGATTTCAACTACCCTGCCATTAACTGGGAAAACCTACTCATGTACCAACACCTTTGCCCAACGGTTCTTGGAATTCATAAATTCCAATGTCCTGGATCAACTAATCCATAGTCCCACCAGGGGTTCCAATATCCTAGACCTGGTCATTACCAACATGGGAAATCGATGCTCCATACCTATGGTCACCCCCTCGTTGGTCAGGTCAGACCATAAGCTTAACATCCACATCCCACCCCCACCCCACAGTAAGGAAACCTCCATAAAAAACTTCTCCAAAGCCAACTTCATGCCACTCAAGTCAGAAGTCCCATCAGTCTGACAAGCCTGATCTGCAAGGGCATGGAACGCATTATCATGGAACTTATAAACAAAGACATTGGCAACCTTCAAACACTGGACCCCACCCAGTTTGGGTTTGTGAAGGGCCGATCTTGTCTCCTGAATCTGATTGACTTCTTCGAATCAGTCTCCAGAGCTGTGGATGAGGGTAAGGTGGTCCACACAGCCTATCTGGACCTCGCCAAGGCCTTCAAAACCATCCCCCACTCTGGAATCATAGATAAACCTACTAAGCTGGGCATAAATCCCTATGTCACTCGATGGGTTGCCAACTGGCTTACTGACAACCCAGACTGTAAAAGTAGCCAACTCCAAATCCAGCTCCAGACAAGTGACAAGTGGAGTACCTCAGGGTTCAGTCCTGGGACCACTCTTCTTTGGCATCTACTTCTCTGAAGTACAGGCCAACACTAAGGGACTCTGGCTAACAAAGTTTGCAGATGACTGCAAACTGGGAGCCATTATTGAATCCCCAAATGATGTGGATATTCTACAGAAAGGCCTTATAGAAACAGATGCCTGTTCCAGAGCCATGGGCTCAAGCTTAATGCCAAGGAATGTATAGTTATCCCCTTTGGAAAAAAACAAGTACCCATGAATTACCACATAGGTGGCAGGACGCTAAACATCGAAAGTGTGATGAGAGACTTAGGGACACAGGTGGACAGTGGTCTCTCTTTCGATAACCACATTGCCACAACAGTCAGGAAATCCTTCTATGTGGCACACCTCATCACTAAGGGCTTTTCATCCAGAAAAAAGGAGGTCATTGTCCCACTGTACTCATCCCTCATTAGACCCATTATAGAGTATAATGCCCCATTTGGTATGTACCTCACAAGACATCTGCAACAGCTGGAAAGGCCACAGAGATACCTCACTAAAAGAATCACAGGCCTAAAGCAGATGCCTTATACTGACCGTCTTAAAAAACTCCAGCTATACACTGTGGCATATCGTCTACTCAGAGGCGATCTCTGCTTAACATACAAGACCATGTCAAACCCTGAGCTGTTGGACATGCTCCACTTAAAGAAATCCCAATCCCTCAGAGCCACACGCTCCAGGGATCTAAACCTTGACATCACAATGAACAAAACATGCTGGAGGGATAGGTTCCTGACCCAGAGACTCCCCAGACTCTGGAATAGATTGCCTATACATGTTAAGCAGAGTGCCTCTTTGGCCCTCTTCAAAAGGAACCTTGATGATTGGATGGGAGATAGGAAATTCACCCCAGGGATCATGTCAGTCACCCTGCTAGACAGGGGCCCAGAGAAGTAAATATTGTGGGAAGAAATATCCAGGGAATTGTTATGGCTAGGCTTGCATAGGCCCTAGGGCCAATAGCCTAGTACCAACCTATGAACCTATGAACCTATAAGTTACAAACTTCATGACACCCATGCAGACAGGAATTGAAAGTTCGACTGCTGAGTCCTTCACTAAGGCACTGTACGAGCACATCCACTCATGCATGAATCGTGCCATCCCATATAGAACCAAGATGCTGTCCTCCAAAAAAAGGAAGCCAATCTGGTGGTCCCCTGCCATAAACAAACTTTACAACAAAAGGAAGAAACTGTTGCAGAAAAGAGGAAAATCCCAGGATGCAAAAAACTCCCTTACCAGCCTTGGTAAGAAGCTGAGTTCCCTCATAAAATCCTCCAAAGCTAGTTACGAAAATAAAATTGCCAAAGATTCCAAAGACAACCACAAGGCATCCTATAACCATGTCAAGAATCTAAATGGCAATGCTCAGATCTGCTCTGAGCTACAACAGAATGGCATTAAATATACTGATCCCAAGGATTTTGCCAATATCCTGGCAGATCGATTCAGTGCCAACTTCACCCCCCTCTCACCCCCTAAATGGCCCATCTCAATACCAGAAGATTGCCAAATTCCAGTAATAACGGCCACAGAGGTAAAAAACACACTCTGCAAAGCTAAGAATACAGCATCCATGGGACCAGATGACATCCCGAGCTGTGTACTACATGGACTACAAAATGAACTGGCACCTCACCTAAGTGTCATGTTTAATCATACCCTCACCTCAGGCTTCGTGCCCACTGAGTGGCACACAGCTACAGTTATCCCACTCCACAAGGGGGGATCCACCTTGGATCCCAGGAACTACTGCCCCATCAGTCTGACGAGCCTGACTTGCAAGGCCATGGGACGTATTATCATGGAACTTATAAACAAAGACATTGGCAACCTTAAAACACTGGACCCCACCCAGTTTGGGTTCATGAAGGGCCGATCTTGTCTCCTGAACATGATTGACTTCTTCAAATCAGTCTCCAGAGCCGTGGATGAGGGTAAGACAGTCCACACAGCCTATCTGGACCTCACCAAGGCCTTTGACACCATCCCCCACTCTGGAATCATAGATAAACTTACTAAGCTGGGCATTAATCCCTTCGTCACTCGATGGGTTACCAACTGGCTTACTGACAGAACCCACACTGTAAAAGTAGCTGACTCCAAATCCATCTCCAGACAAGTGACAAGTGGAGTACCTCAGGGTTCAGTCCTGGGACCTCTCTTGTTTGGCATCTACTTCTCTGAAGTATAGGCCAACACTAAGGGACTCTGGCTAACAAAGATCGCAGATGACTGCAAACTAGGAGCCATTATTGAATCCCCAAATGATGTGGATACTCTACAAAAGGGCCTTACAGAAACAGATGCTTGGTGCCAGAGCCATGGGCTCAAGCTCAATGCCAAGAAATGTATAGTTATCCCTTTTGGGAAAAAACATGTACCCGTGAATTACCACATAGGTGGCAGTACACTAAACACTGAAAGTGTGATAAGAGATTTAGGGACAGAGGTGGACAGTGGTCTCACCTTCCATAACCACATCACCACAACAGTTATGAAATCCTTCTTTGTGGCACACCTCATCACTAAGGGATTTTCATCCAGAAAAAAGGAGGTCATTGTCCCAATGTACTCATCCCTCATTAGATCCATTATAGAATACAATGCCCCATTTGGTATGTACCTCTCAAGACATCTGCAACAACTGGAAAGGCCACAGAAATACCTCACTAAAAGAATCACAGGCCTAAAGCATATGCTCTATGCTGACCACCTTAAAAAACTCCAGCTATACACTGTCGCATATCGTCTGCTCCGAGGCGATCTCTGCTTAACATACAAGGCCATGTCAAACCCAGAGCTGTTGGACATGCTACACTTAGAGAAATCCCAATCCCTCAGAGCCACACGCTCCAGGGATCTAAACCTTGTCATCACAATAAACAAAACATGCTGGAGGGATATGTTCCTGACCCAGAGACTCCCCAGACTCTGGAATAAACTGCCCATACATGTCAAGCAGAGCACCTCTTTGGACCTCTTCAAAAGGAACCTTGATGATTGGATGGGAGAAAGAAAATTCACCCAGGGGAACACATCAGTCATCCGGCTAGACAGGGTTCCAGGGAAGTAAATAGTGTGGGAAGAAATAGCCAGGGAATTGTTATGGCTAGGCTTGTATAGGCACTAGGTCCGATAGCCTAGTACCAACCTATGAACCTATGAACCTATACTGACTAGGGGAAAATTGACCGCTGCACTACTTAACTTCCTCTGCTCTTTTTGATAGGTGCTGTGGGATCTTTTCCATCCACCTGAGCTACCATCAACTCAAGCAGATAAGACATTGGTTTAACATCTCATCCGAAAGACAGTGACATCTCATCCAAAGGAAAAATCTGTTTTCTCTCTCGCTCCTCCATACTTTTTTGCCTATTAACATTCCAAGAACTTGTACAATATTCCTGCCTTTTCTGCTCCACATCTCCAGCACTTATTATAATTTCCTCTACTTGCATTTTTCTTAGTTATGGGAGTTCAATGCCACCTATGTAATATTTCAAGATGGGTATCTCATCTCTTGAATAGGTTTTTTGAGCTCTTTGTCAGTTCTTATACATCTTCTCACTCCTCATCTGTGATTTTCTGCACTTCTCTCTCTTCCTAGCTTTTCCTTAGCATCTGATTGTCCTCCACTTCCCATTCCTGTCCAATGTCTTCATAGATTAATCCACTGCATCCTTTTCATTTCCATATGGAACATTTTCGTATCCAAGTTTCCTTTCCTTTAGCAATCTCTGTCTTCTTTTACTGATATCCTCCCCTATTTTTCTTAACATTTCCTTAGTTCTTATTTTCTTCCACTATCCTCCCTTTAGGTGTCCCCAAATTCCCTCCCATATCTCATAATGTTTTACTGCTCATTCACTTTTTTATTTCCTCTGGATGGCCTACCCCATTTCATCCATCCCTCGTCCATCAAGGCTCCTTTTCCTCTTCCCATGTCTCTTTGTCCTAATCTTCTCTTTTTCCCAAATTCAACTTCTGGGGGCTCATTATGCCCCAGAACTCTCCTTTAAGTACTACTTGGTTCAATATGAGTTTGGCTTTCACTTGGCTTTCACTCTTAGATTGTCACACCCTCCACCCACCCCCATATTCATAGGATCATAGCATCATAGGAGATTACTAGGCTGTCACCCCGGAGGTCATTTTAAGCCTAGCCATTTCATCCCAATGTAATACCATGAAAATGCTAGTCACTACCCAAGATTGCATTTAGTACTAACTGCCCATGTCCAGGAGGGTTGTGGGCACTATCCCCGGTAAGAATGTACAGTGCCATCAAACTCCTGCCCATCTTTCAGTTTGTTTCCCTTACCCTTTGGTTAATGTTGGATGCTTTTATGTTCTTTTCAAAGTTTGACACTCCCCGGCCAACTTTGTTAGTATTAGTGTGGAGTTTCCCTCAGTTAATCTTCACCCTTTGTCCTCCCTAGGAAAATTTGTTGCATTTTATTTTGATGACATTGATTATACAGGATAAATGCCACTGTTATGTTCCTCTTCCCATATCATCAAATTAGTTATTGTCATTCAGAATCCTACACCCCACAACCAGTCTTAACCAATACCTGAATAGTTTTACTAGCATCTCCTAGCTATAGTTATTATTTTGTCACACTGCTCATCCCCACCTCTGTACTCCTAATATAAGCTTTATGATAGCCATGTATATAATTATCTGGATCTACTCGAACTGCAAATCGTCAAGACCATAAGATCGAAATTTTGAAACTTTGAAATTGTAATAAAAAAAAAAGCAAAAAAAATGTTGTTTACATTTTTGCAGGGGGGTAAGTCCCCCTGTAACCCCTAAACCCCCTACAAAATAAATAAATATACCAACTCTGAGATCGCACTACGGTGAGGAAAATTGCAAATTTACCATTCCCCTCTGCATGGCGATCTCCATTCAAAATGTTTGAAGTTTCAAAACTTCGATCTTATGGTCTCGAACATTTGCAGTTCAAACTTTTGGAACTTCAAGCTTGTGAAGGGAATCCAATTATCTATGAACCTACTTTTTACCTCACCTCTTAACTTCAATACTAACATTTTGTGCCCTGCCTAATGCCTACATTCACATCCATTTCTTTGAATTTCTAATTACTAATCACATAATCTATCATCTATCTGGAAAATCCACTAACACGCCTCTTCAAAAGTTCACTGTTCAATATCTACTAATGCATGAGTATCTTTTGTATTACAACAGTTGCCTTTATTTCATATTAATGTAACCTAATTAGCAAATGTATGTGTAATTATTAATGAATATTGCTTAATGTCTGCTCATGTATATTACTGAATGTCTCTTTAGAAAAGTCTGTTTAAAAATGTCTATAATATGTTGGAGCCTATCTCCTGGGCCTCTACTGAAATTTAGTTTTTTGACTAAACTCAGTCAGACAAGGCCAGAAACCAAAACAAAATAAAATAAATATTCTTTTTTCGCTACCATGGGTATGTGTCATAGCGTTTATCCTTCTTTAGTGCTTATTATTTTTACTATGCTCAATCTGCTGATGATGTATCCTCTTCTGGGTTGTATTTGGGTCTTATACTTCCAGGTTGTCAAGTGCGTGCAGTTGATAATATGCTGTACTGCTACAACTGTACCATCTTGCTACTGCTTCTATAATTTTTTTTTGCAATATCTATCTTATGTGGAGTATAGAAGCAAGAAAATGGCTTAAAGAGTACAGCTTTTCCCTTTAAACTTGTACAAAGTGATGTGCTAATTAAACCATAGGGACTTGGTTTGTATTAGGACTGTGTAAAAAGCACATGTCTGCTTACGTAGAATATAAATGTTATGTTTGCCCATTATTCTGTGTGCCAGACTGTTAACTAAAAGTGCAAAAGCCAGCAATCCTGCAAAATCCTCAGACAGAATTGCAAAACAAGGTGAAGTGTAAGACGTCAATGGTCAGATCACCTAATGAAAATGTCATATCTGATAAATAATCTCATCTTCTAAACAGAAACCCATCCCCGTTCCTTGCTTTATTGCATAATCCAGTGTTGTCTAGCACTCTGTACAAGCTGTCTGCATGCTTAAATAAATCAGTCATGAAGCACAAAGGAAAAGAAAGTTTGTATTTAAATATAACTTCCTCTATCCAGCTTTGGGGAGTATAGACGTGCTGCATAAAAAAAGTTTGATTTTGTGGGCCATTGCAACTATATATTAAAATTATTGCACTGCTGACCATAGAAAATCTACTCCTAAATGTGATAAAAAAGCTCCATCTTAATCATCCTTTGCCCATATCCATCATTTCTTAATTCATTCAATTGCAAGTTGTATTATTTATAAACTCAGTGCTGCATTTTTAACACATACCGTATCAGACTGTTTTTTTCTTGCAAGTCTTACTGCAAATATTAAAAAATAACTCATTCACTGACCCTCACATGCTTTGGAGAAACAGTATAGTTAAGAGAAAAAAATTGTCAGAAAAAATGTACAAGAAATAGCAGCAGTAAGCTGATGCATTTAACTGTAGGCATTTTCTTATTCCATCATCTTCCTACCAGAGTGTAGATAAGAGACCAGGGCCACAGCAGCTTTATCTGGATTACTGAGAGCCATGGTAAGGAGTTATGATGAGCTGTGCTGCAGCCTCACGTGGCTCAATGAGATCTGTGGTAATGAGGCGTGACTGAGTGTGCTGCAGCCTGATGTGGATCAGTGACATCTGTGGTAACAAGGCGTGGTGGGGTGGGCTACAGCCTGATGTAGATCAATGAGATCTGTGGTAAGGAGGCATGATGGGATGAGCTGCAGCCTATGTGAATCATTGAGATCTGTGGTAAGAAGGTGTGATGGGATCTGCTGTAGCTTGATGTGGATCAATGAGATCTGTGGTAAGAAGGTGTGATGGGATCTGCTGTAGCTTGATGTGGATCAATGAGGTCTGTGGTAAGGTGGTGTGACACAGTGAGCTCTAGCATGAGTTTGATCAGTGAGATCTGTGGTAAGGTGTAATCAGGGGTGCTGCAACCTGATTTGGATCAGTGATATCCATGGTAAGGAGTTGTGATTTGGTGTGCTGCAGCCTGATTTAGTGAGATCTGAGGTAAAGAGGTGTCATGGGGTGTGCTGCAGCCTGACGTAGTGAGATATGTGGTAAGGAGGTGTGATGTGGTGTGCTGCAGCCAGATGTAGTGAGATCTGTAATAAGGAGGTGCAATGGGGGTACTCAGTCTGATTTGGATTGGTGAGATCTGTAGTAAGGAGGTGTGATGGGGTGAGCTGCAACCTGAAGTGGATCAGTGAGATCTGTGGTAAGAGACTGTAATGGCCTGGCTACAGCCTGATTTGGATCAGTGACATCTGTGGTAAGAAGGTGTGATGGGCTGTGTTACAGCCAGACCTAAATCAGTGAGATCTGTGATAAGAACGTGGGATAAGGTGTGCTACAGAATGATGTGGATTAGTGAGATATGTGGCAAGGTGATGTGACACAGTGGACTGCAGCATGATTTTGAGCAGTGAGATCCATGGTAAGGAGGTGTGATGGGGTGTGCTGCAGCCTGATTTGGATAGGTGAGATCCGTAATGAGGTGGTATAATGGGGTGTGCTATAGCCTGATGTAGTGAGATCTGTGGTAAGGAGGTGTGATGGGGTGTGCTGCAGCATGATGTAGTGAGATCTTTGGTAAGGAGGTGTGATGGGGTGTGCTATAGCTTGATGTAGTGAGATCTGTGGTGAGGAGGTGTGATGAGGTGTGCTGCAGCCTGATTTGGGTAGGTGAGATCCATGGTGAGGAGGTGTAATGGGGTTTCCTGCAGCCTGATGTAGTGAGATCTGTAGTGAGGAAGTGTGATGGCATGTGCTGCAGCCTGATTTGGATAGGTGACATCCATGGTGAGGAGGTGTAATGGGGTGTGCTGCAGCTTGATTTGGATAGGTGAGATCCATGGTAAGGAGGTGTGATGTGGTGTGCTGCAGCCCGATGTATTGAGATCTCTGGTGAGGTGGTGTGATGGGGTGAGCTGCAGCATAATGTTGTGAGATCTGTGGTAAGGAGTTCTGATGTGGTATGCTGCAGCCTGATGTAGTGAGATCTGTGGTAAGGAGGTGTGATGGGGTGTCATGCAGCCTGATGTATTGAGATCTCTGGTGAGGAGGTGTGATGGCGTGTGCTGCGGCCTGATGTATTGAGATCTCTGGTGAGGTGGTGTGTTGAAGCGTGCTGCAGCCTGATTTGGATAGATGACATCCATGGTGAGGAGGTGTGATGGGGTGTGCTGCAGTCTGATGTAGTGAGATCTGTGGTAAGGAGGTGTGATGGGGTGTGCTGCAGCCTGATGTAGTGAGATCTGTGGTAAGGAGGTGTGATGAGGTGTGCTGCAGCCTGATGTCCTGTGGTGAGGTGGTGTGATGGGGTCGCAGCAACTTGATTTGGATAGCTGAGATCCATGGTGAGGAGGTGTGATCTGTGCTGCAGTCTGATGTAGTGAGATTTGTGGTAAGGTGGTGTGATGGAGTTTGCTGCAGCATGATGTTGTGTGATCCATGGAAAGTAGGTGTGATGTGGTGTGCTACAATCTGATGTAGTGCAATCTGTGGTGAGGTAGTGTGATGTAGTGTGCTGCAGACTGATGTGAGATCTCTGGTGAGATGGTATGATGGGGATTGCTGCAGTCTGATGTAGTGAGATCTGTGATGAGGAGGTGTGATGAGGTGTGCTGCAGCCTGATGCAGTGAGATCTGTGGTAAGGTGGTGTGACATGGTATGCTGCAGCCTGATCTGGATTGGTGAGGTCCATGGTGAGGAGGTGTGATGGGGTGTGCTGTAGCCTGCTTTAGTGAGAGCTGCGGTAAGGAGGTGTGATGGGGTGTGCTGCAGCCTGATGTTGTGAGATCCATGGAAAGTAGGTGTGATGTGGTGTGCTGTAGTCTGATGTAGTGCAATCTGTGGTGAGGTAGTGTGATGTGGTGTGCTGCACACTGATGTAGTTAGATCTCTGGTGAGGTGGTGTGATGGGGATTGCTGCTGTTTGATGTAGTGAGATCTGTGGTAAGGAGGTGTGATGGGGTGTGCTGCAGCCTGATGTAGTGAGATCCATGGTGAGGAGGTGTGATGGGGTGTGCTGCAATCTGATGTAGTGAGATCTGTGGTAAGGAGGTGTGATGGGGTGTGCTGCAGCCTGATGTAGTGAGATCCATGGTGCTGCAGCATGATGTAGTGAGATCTGTGGTGAGGAGGTGTGATGGGGTGTGCTGCAGCCTGATTTGGATAGGTGAGATCCATGGTGAGGAGGTGTGATAGGGTGTGCTGCAGCCAGATGTAGTGAGATATGTGGTAAAGCGGTGTGATGGGGTGTGCTGCAGCCTGATGTAGTGAGATCTGTGGTAAGGAGGTGTGATGGGGTGTGCTGCAGCCTGATTTTGATAGGTGAGATCCATGGTGAGAAGGTGTGATGAGTGTGCTGCAATCTGATGTAGTGAAATCTATGCTAAGGAGGTGTTGCTGCAGTATGATGTATGGAGATCTGTGGTGAGGAGGTGTGATGGGGTGTGCTGCAGCCTGATGTAGTGAGATCTGTGATAAGGAGGTGCAATGGGGTGTGCTCAGTCTGATTTGGATGGGTGAGATCCATGGTAAGGAAGTATAGTGGGGTGTGCTGCAGCTTGACATAGTGAGATCTGTGGTAAGGAATTGTGATGTGGCATGCCTCAGCCTGGTGTGATGAGATCTGTGGTAAGGAGGTGCAATGGGGGGTACTCAGTCTGATTTGAATTGGTGAGATCTGTAGTAAGGAGGTGTGATGGGGTGTGCTGCAGCCTGATTTGGATAGGTGAGATCTATGGCAATGAGTTTGATGGGGTGTGATATAGCCTGATCTAGTGAGATCTGTGGTAAGGAGGTGTGATGGGGTGTGCTGCAGCCTGATGTTGTGAGATCTGTGGTAAGGAGGTGTGATGGGGTGTGCAATAGCCTGATGTAGTGAGACCTGTGCTGAGGAGGTGTGCTGCAGCATGATGTAGTGAGATCCATCATAAGGAGGTGTAATGGGGTGTGCTGCAGCCTGATGTAGTGAGATCTGTGGTAAGGAGGTGTGATGGGGTGTGCTGCAGCCTGATGTAGTGAGATCTGTGGTAAAGAGGTGTGATGGGGTGTGCTGCAGCCTGATTTGGGTAGGTGAGATCCATGGTGAGGAGGTGTGATGGGGTGTGCTGCAGCCTGATGTAGTGAGATCTGTGGTGAGGAGGTGTGATGGGGTGTGCTGCAGCCTGATTTGGATAGGTGAGATCCATGGTGAGGAGGTGTGATGGGGTGTGCTGCAGCCTGATGTAGTGAGATCTATGGTAAGGAGGTGTGATGAGGTGTGCTGCAGCCTGATGTAGTGAGATCTGTGGTAAGGAGATGTGATGGGGTGTGCTGCAGCCTGATGTAGTGAGATCTGTGGTAAGGAGGTGTGATGGGGTGTGCTGCCTGATGTAGTGAGATCTGTGGTAAGGAGGTGTGATTGGGTGTGCTGCAGCCTGATTTGGGTCAGTGAGATCTGTGGTAAGGAGGTGTGATGGGGTGTGCTGCAGCCTGATGTAGTGAGATCTGTGGTGAGGAGGTGTGATGGGGCATGCTGCAGCCTGATTTGGATAGGTGAGATCCATGGTGAGGAGGTGTGATGGGGTGTGCTGCAGCCTGATGTAGTGAGATCTGTGGTAAGGAGGTGTGATGGGGTGTGCTGCATGATGTAGTGAGATCTGTGGTAAGGAGGTGTGATGAGGTGTGCTGCAGCCTGATGTAGTGAGATCTGTGGCAACCTGATTTGGATAGGTGAGATCCATGGTGAGGAGGTGTGATGTTCTGTGCTGCAGCCTGATGTAGTGAGATCTGTGGTGAGGAGGTGTGATGGGGTGTGCTGCAGCCTGATGTAGTGAGATCCATGGTGAGGAGGTGTGATGGGGTGTGCTGCAGCCTGATGTAGTGAGATCTGTGGTGAGGAGGTGTGATGGGGTGTGCTGCAACCTGATGTAGTGAGATCTGTGGTAAGGAGGTGTGATGGGGTGTCCTGCAGCCTGATGTAGTGAGATCTGTGGTGAGGAGGTGTGATGGGGTGTGCTGCAGCCTGATGTAGTGAGATCTGTGGTTAGGAGGCATGATGGGGTGTGCTGCAGCCTGATGTAGTGAGATCCATGGTAAGGAGGTGTGATGGGGTGTGCTGCAGCCTGATGTAGTGAGATCTGTGGTAAGGAGGTGTGATGGGGTGTGCTGCAGCATGATGTAGTGAGATCTGTGGTAAGGAGGTGTGATGGGGTGTGCTGCAGCCTGATGTAGTGATATCTGTGGTGAGGAGGTGTGATGGGGTGCACTGCAGCCTGATGTAGTGAGATCTTTGGTAAGGAGATGTGATGGGGATGTGCTGCAGCCTGATGTAGTGAGATCTGTGGTGAGGAGGTGTGATGGGGTGATCTGCAGCCTGATGTAGTGAGATCTGTGGTGAGGAGGTGTGATGGGGTGTCCTGCAGCCTGATGTAGTGAGATCTGTGGTAAGGAGGTGTGATGGGGTGTGCTGCAGCCTGATGTGTTGAGATCCATGGTAAGGAGGTGTGATGGGGTGTGCTGCAGCCTGATGTAGTGAGATCTGTGGTGAGGAGGTGTGATGGGGTGTGCTGCAGCCTGATGTAGTGAGATCTGTGGTAAGGAGGTGTGATGGGGTGTGCTGCAGCCTGATTTTGTGAGATCTGTGGTAAGGAGGTGTGATGGGATGTGCTGCAACCTGATGTAGTGAGATCCATGGTAAGGAGGTGTGATGGGGTGAGCTGCAGCCTGATGTAGTGAGATCTGTGGTGAGGAGGTGTGATGGGGTGTGCTGCAGCCTGATGTTGTGAGATCTGTGATAAGGAGGTGTGATGTGGTATGCTGCAGCCTGATTTTATGAGATCTATGATAAGGAGGTGTGATGTGGTGTGCTGTGGTGTGGTGTAGTGAGATCTGTGGTGAAGAGGTGTGATGGGGGCATGCTGCAGCCTGATGTAGTGAGATGTTTGGTAAAAAGGCATGACGTAGGTGTGCTGTAACCTGATGTAGTGAGATCCAAGGTAAGGAGGTGTGATGGGGTGTGCTGCAGCCTGATGCAGTGATATCCATGGTAAGGAGGTGTCATGGGGTGAGTTTCAGCCTGATGTAGTAAGATCTGTGGTGAGGAGGTGGGATGGGGTGTGCTGCCACCTTATTTGGATAGGTGAGATCCATGGTGAGGACATGTGATGGGATGTGATGCAGCCTGATGTAATAAGATCTGTTATAAGGAGGTGTGATTGGGTGTGCTGCAGCCTGATTTTGTGAGATCTGTGTTAAGGTTGTGTGATGGGGTGTGCTGCAGCTGCATGTAGTGAGATCTGTGTTAAGGAGGTGTGATGAGGTGTGCTGCAGTCTGATGTAGTTAGATCTGTGGTAAGGAGGTATGTTGGTGTGTGATGCAGCCTGATGTAGTGTGATCCATGGTAAGGAGGTGTCATGGGGTGAGTTTCAGCCTGATGTAGTAAGATCTGTGGTGAGGAGTTTGGATGGGGTGTGCTGCTGCTTGATTTGGAAAGGTGAGATCCATGGAGAGGAGGTGTGATGGGGTGTGCTGCAGCCTGATGTAGTGAGATCTGTGGTAAGGAGGTGTGATGGGGTGTGCTGCAGCCTGATGCAGTGAGATCTGTGGTATGGAGGTGTGATGGGGTGAGCTGCAGCCTGATTTTGTGAGATCTGTGGTAAGGAGGTGTGATGTGGTATGCTGCAGCCTGATTTTGTGAGATCTGTGATGAGGTGTGATGGGGTGTGCTGCAGCATGATGTAATGAGATCTCTGGTGAGTAGGTGTGATAGGGTGTGCTACAGCCTTATTTCGATCCGCTGAACATTACCGTTGGTCACCACCACTTCCATAATCTATTCCCAGGTTACAAAACGGTAGTTTTTGAGACTCCATGTCCAATGTCTTTAAACTTCGAGGTGTAGCCCTCAACACACCCTACATCAGCAAACCCTTATTCTACATCACACAGATTGACATTCATACACTTATTCTCAAATAACAGCTAAAAGTCAATAAACATTTGCAAGAAGTTATAACACACTCAGCAAAACACTATACATTTGTATCTTGAATGGGCACACGTGTATAACCTTATAGGCCATCGACAAGTTGAAAAGGGCTTTGCTGCTTTAGAGTGTTGTTAGGACTGCATCTCAGAGTCTGAAAAAGCTGGTTATAGGAAAGTTACCCTTAGGTTTGCTTCAGGACAACATAGTGTCTTCACAAACTCATCAACAAAGATGTTTTTCAACACTAAAAACATTTCCATTGGTGGTCAGTCCAATATTCACACCCTTATGGCAGACGTTGGCTCCATCAGTATTGGCACTATACCATATATTAAAAATATGTTGATACTTATACACTTCGGCATTATAAAAGACCACAACCTTTCTATTCACTTTTCCAGTAATCTGATTTAACATTTGTTAACCGGGAAAGTCTGACTTAGAACAAAGCCAATTTTTAGCGGAGGCTGGGGGAGAAATGCTCCAGATACATGTCTTTGTAACGTGGGAGGAAACCCACATGAATGCAGGAAGGACATGCAGACTCCACACAGAAGGCACCCCAGCCAAGAATCAAACTGGAGAACCTCTTGCTATGAGGTGACAGTGCTACCACTGCACTACTGTGCCATGGTGCTGCACATATAGGTTTCATAGGTTCATAGCAGATTATTGGGCTAATGGCTTAACAGCCCTTATAAGTCTAGCTAATATAACCCGATCTTACCCAATATATAGCCCCTGGGGAAAAAAGATGGCATGGGTTTGTGCCTATGCCTTGAGTGTTTTACAGATTGCCCCTGTCCATAATGGACATAAGCAATACCCCAGGTGTGAATTTGCATTTCCCCACCATTGATTCAAACTGCATTTGAAAAAGGCCAGGGAAGGTCTCTGCTTAGCATGAATAGGAAGCCTATTTCAAAGAAGAAGCAATCTCTGACATACATATCTGTCTCTCCAGCATGTTTTGTCTGAGTCACTGACTTAGTTTAGATCCCTAGATTGGGTGGCCTTTGTGCTATTTGACTTGAAGATGTGTAGCAGCTCCATCATGGATGGATTTGTGAGTGCTTTGCAGGTTAGGTATAGGTCACCTCCTTAATAGTCGGTGTGAGACAGAGTAAAGGAATACGGCTTTTAGTCTCTCCACATAGGACATGTTGTTTACACCTTGTATTTTCTTTGTGAGGAATTTCTGAGGTTGCTCCATCTGCTGTAAGTGCCTTGTCAAGTACATGCCAAATAGCGCATTGTACTCAATTATTGGTCTAATGAGGGATGAGTACAGTGGGGTTATAATTTCCTTGGATCTGGATGCCATACCTTTACTTATAAGTTTTTTTAGGCATTCACAGTGATGTGTTCTGATGGGAGAGGTTGTAGCGAATCTGGCTGTCTTATTATAACAACTATCAAGTTTGTTTAAGTCGGATTTGTGGAGATTTGTAAGCACGGGGGAGGCATAAAGTAGGGTGGATAGTAGGCAAGTCCTCACTATTGTAGTTTTGGAGCGGTCAGTGAGGAATTTTTTATTGCGATACAGTAGGCCAAGTTTTTTTACCCTCATATATAGCATTAGTGAATTTCAGATTCAGTAGGCATGACCTGCCCTTGACAAAGTCGAATTGGGTGAGGTCCAGTGTTTGGAAGTTTCCTATGTCATTATTCATCAGGTCCATGATTATTCTTTCCATGGTCTAACATATAAGACTAGTCAAACTTATGAGTCTGTAATTTCCTGGGTCAGTAGATGGTCTCCCCTTTATGCAGAGAGTTGAATGCTGCTGTCCTCCACTCAACTGCGACAAAGCCAGTCCAAAGGCTGTGGTTAAATAGAGATCCTAGTGGGCCTGATAAGTCCTAATTTAAGCTGCTTAAGAGGTAACCTGGTATATCGCCAGTCCACATTGAAGCAATATTTTTAGCTTTAGAGAATGCAGTGGCAACCTGTTCTTCAGGGATAATTGGTGGTGGAGTGGTAGAGGGCATTTCTTGAGAGAGAACTGGGGATGATGGGGAGGTGAACTTTGATCTCAGTTTTTCGGCCTGCAAATTTGCCAGTCTTCTGGCTGGGTTTAGGAGATGCTGTCTGCAACTCATTCTGCACTTTGTTGGATGTTGCCCTTAAGACTGCAGACATACTTAAAAAATCCTTTGCAGTTATCCTTAGCTTTGGAGGCTATTTTTACCTCAAAGTCTGCTTTCAGAGACTTGACTAGTTCCCTGAGTCACTTGTTTAGAATAATGAGGGACTTTCTCCTTTTTTGTGTGCATTCCGTCTTACTTCTCAACAGGATTTTCTTTCTTTTGTTTTTCAACCTATTAACACCAGGGGTCCACCAAGGTGGCTTGTTTCTGAGGGTTGACCTGGATTTATTTTGGTATGGTACTGCCATTTCTATGCAGTTGTTTATATAGTCATACTGAGCTTTTGTACACACCTCTGCATAGATTTCCATGTTGTATGGATTTGGGAGAGATTGGAAACTAGATATGCCATCCTTTACTAAGAATAAGAATAATTTACCTTAGAAAAGATCTTAACATTTTGAGGGATTAGGTGAGGGGACTAGTGCTACTTTTATTTCAAGGGAGACCATTTTGTGATCTGATCTTAAAAGTGAGGACATCACACTAGGGAGGGGTGCAGCACTGTCCCATGTTTTTGAGTACCAGATCTAGAATATTTGTTCCTCTAGTGAGAGTGCAGACTAGCTGCTCCAGGCCATTTTAATGATCATGTGATCATGTATGCCTCCCAATTAAAATCACCCACTATGGTACTGGGCTGGATAGTGAGTGAATCTAGTAACTTCAGATATGATGTATGGGTTTCCTGGTTCATGGTGGGGGACCTGTAGCTAGCACAAATATGGTAATGGATTTCCCATGGTTAGTTGGAGATGGAGTAGCTCAAGCATGTCATATTAGTTAACAAGCCTTGAGTCTATCCTTTATATAGATAGATACATCTCTGCCTTTTGCTCTCTCAGGTTCAGTAGGTGGTCAGAACGTATGAAAGGTGTTATAGCCATGCACTACTGGAGTGCTTTCCCTGGCTTTGAACCATGTTTCAGTAACTGCACAGACATCAGCATTCTACAGGGTGAGGAGAGCTTCTAGGGAGTGCAGTTTTTTGTTGAGACTCCTAGCATTGAGCAGTAACACCCTTTTATGTTGGAAGGTTTGTCTGCCTGCCAATGTCTAAAAAGAAGCACTATAGTGTTTGATAATGTTTTGGCCAATATCTAAAAGCCTAGAGGTGATAGGTGAAGACCATCCCTGGCAAAGTAATGCGGCCTCTCAACCATGTCCTCCAAGGGTGACAAGTACTGGACCCCTTTGGGATGACACCAGCAGCTAAGTCATTTGTTAAAGTCAGTCATTTTTTGTTGGAATTGTGGCATCATCTTTGGAGACAGCAGAATGCTGCTCAGTGCTAGGCTCATACCTGCCTGTGACACATATTCTGAGAGCTTCATCATATCTCTCTTCACATAGTCCATACGTCTCAGGTCATTCCTGCCCACATGGACTGTGTTTGAGTTATACTGGTACCTAGGGGTAAATGACCTGAGTGCTTGTGTGATTTGGTGAATCCTGGCTCCTGACAGGCAACTAACTGTAAAATTCTCCTTATCCAGCCTGGAAAGAGAGACATCAGTGTGTCTCATAATGGAGTCTCCTATGTCCAGAGTATTGGGCTGTGGAGTGTTTTGCCTTATGGGCCTGCTAGTTGAGACACAATGAGATGTGGCTTTACGTGTTGTGACAGGAATGTCTGTCTGCATGTTTCTAATGACTGTCCTGAGAGGCCTTTGAGGTCTGAGTAAGTTACGTGTCAGCACCTCCACATATATGGGTCTATGAGCGCAGTCCTTTATGAGTGAGTGATGTGTGTGAGTCGCTGAAAACTTGCTTGTCGCTTTTCTGTATGTCAGGGTCTAGCCTCCAGTATCAATATGTAACAGCATCTCTCTATTTTATCTGTTTGAGAATTAAGTGGTTGTCAGTGTGCATAAGGAAATTGCTACATTGCATCAGGATGCCCATAACCACCAAGCCTGATGCAAAGATAGCAGGAAAGTGCCCATCCATGGTTGCAGGTCCTAATGTGTACTTGCAAGGGGTAGGAGTGGAGAGTGTTTGTAACCGGATGAGGGAAGGGTGCACACTTGGTGTAATTTGCAGTTAACCTTACCAGCGACGCTACTCAGCACCCCAGCCAGATGTTCTCTGAGCAGCAATAGTCCTGAGTGCTATAATTAGATAAGGTAGATCTAAATAGTTCTAATTAAATGCATAAATACTGCTCACCATGTAAACTAGTTGCCCTGTGTGAAACGTGGGACTGAGGTAAAGTTCCAAGGTGGTATAAAAGTTCCCAGCCTTGTGCCAGCTTTCACCATAATTTAGTTTTTCTTAGCTCACAGATTACTAATTTAACAATCACAGGAATTGTTTTTTAATTTTAATTTTGGATATTTTATTTAGTTATTCTGTGGTATTCTTTTTCCCCTTCTTCCAAAGAGACAATATCGTCCCTCAGCTGCTTGTGATTGGAAAGGGAATGTGCACTTCTGTTATGAGACACAGAAAACTTGACCTGTGGCTTTCCATGACTTTGACCATGTCATCCATTTTTTGTAGTTAAATTTTAATTTTTAAGATGTGAAGGACGTATGGTGATTGTGGTAGTTGCCTTGCAGTTGATGATATACAGCTGCAGATCTTGGCTAGTGATTGGAAGTCTGCATTAACACGAATCACCTTCTGTCACAGCTTAACGCTCCTTGGTTTCCTAATGTACCAACTAGTGAGAGATTTAATTTATGGTCAGTTGCAGTCTTTTGAGAAGTCGACAGAGTTGTTTTGCACGCAGAGAACAGCTGTTCATTCTTAGACAATAATTGTGTTTTGAGTGTACTGCTACTTATTGGCTTCTGTTTTGGCAAATCTGTCAGATTCATTGACCAGTGTGTGGGCAAATCTCACTATCTCAACATCTATAAATATAAAAATATTTGGATTTTTTTTTATGGTTTATGTGATCTTTCTTTGGGTCAGGTGATGTTTATGGTTACTGTGATTTCCATGTTTGTTTGTTTTTAAATCCAGCTCACTTTTAATGTGTTTTTTAGTTTGGTAATGATCGTTTGTATGGGCTAAGTAGTATTTTAATTTATTCTTTACTTTGTACTTAGCTATAGAATGTAAGATATTATTATATCGTTAGACGTTTATGTACTTTTCTTACTTGTAATTGTTTTCTTTTCCTGTATTTGTGTTTATTACTTCTATTATGTAAACTGCTGAGATTATTAGCACTATAATATAAATGTAAACTTGAATAAAGAAATCCCATATAGTGCATTTCTGTCTTTCTGTTGCCCTCTACATGATACATAATATGTTGTTAGGGAACACTCTTCTTGCTTTAATGTAAGTCCCAGCTGACATTATCAAGTTTCATGCTTCCTTGTTCTTAAGCAGCAAATTGCTTTCTTTCTAAGTAGCAGCCGTTTTCACCTCCACTACTTTTTTTTTATTTTGGTCCCATACTGTACTGCAATTGATGATGTGTATAATTGCCAGCATTGGCTGCATCTCTACTGCCCTGTGGGTAACAATATATTCCCTATTAAGTGCACCTCAATACCACTTCTGCGTAGCCTTATTATTTGCATCCTTCCTGGAACTATTTTAGGTTATTTGCTAACCCAATATTTTCCTATTCATCTGATTGGCCAGACCCACTGGCTAGACCTAATTTTTTTTCAAGCAAGCAAAAGGTTATCACAATAATGAACTGATAACCACACCTACAGTATTTAATAAAACATAGTCAAAATCTAAACATTTTTAACAAAATTTCTCTTTAACTGTATACAATAGCTCATTAAAGGATTGCAGTGTATCTAATGTCAATACACTCATATTTGTCTGTATACCATAAATTAATTCAATATTACTCAAAATGTGTTGATAACATGCTTTTAGTAATGTTTTCAGCGGCATTAGATGTAAACAGTTCTAATCTCCCAATCAGTTACTCATGTTTGTAACAGATATGAAGTTGGCCCATCTGGCCCATTTTATTTACTTTCAACTTTCTCTTAGTACTCCCTGAACTTCTTTCCAATTTCATTAACTCATCTAGGATAACATATTGATCCTTGATAACTGGCAAATTGTCATCTTCCACTTCTTAGTGATACATTTCTTTGCAGCTAATAAGATAACATTAAGTAAGTTTAACATCACTTGTATTTAAATTACGACAAGCAAAAAATCCAAGAAGAAACTCCCTCTTAAGGACGGTAATTGATGTGGGTCATAGCACCTGACATGTCCTGGAGTTGTGCTATAAAGGCTTGCAGCCTTGAACACTTCCAAAGTATATTATCCCAGGCTCTTAAGCCCACAGAATTACAATGCCAACAACATAAAAAAGTGCCTGGGTACATTCGATTTAGTCTAGTGGGCATATACGAATACTTGCATTAACACTGCATTCCAAAATTCTTATACCTTCAGCTCTAGTGGGATACCTGGGTATCAGAATATGCTGTCCCTAATCATAGGCTTTGATATTAGTAGCTAAGTCCCTAGCCCACATTAGCCTATACTTATATCTGTTACTTCCTTTCTCATCCAATGAGGAGTTTATAAATACAAGCAATATTGTTCCTTAATGAATTATTATTTGGGGTATGTATTTCTACTATCCAGTTCACTGCCACTGGCCAGTACATTTTATCTACTGTGTAAAGCTTGGTGTTGGATCCTACTTCCCTTAATCTACAAAAGAACGAGGCATACCTTTTCCCCAAGAAGTAATTTTCCTGAAGGAATTCCCAGTGCCCCAGCTGGAGTCTACCCTTAACTGTTTCGAGTAAAATAAATCTCAACACTTCTTCACCATTCTCTTGCTTAAAATCCCCCAGGTACCCCAAAGAACTCCTGAGTCCATTGGCTACAGACCCTGCCCCAAGTGGATGTACTGCATTAGTTATTTCTGAAAAAAATGTATATACTCCCTGTATTAGGGAAGATCTTAGTCTTGGTGGGTTTTTTTAGGGCTTCATCCAGCTTGACTTTATTTCTTGGTATCAAATTTGGGATCTGTACCACATTTTTTTCTCTTTCTGTTTCATCTGCTATGTTAACCTGGTTATTCACATTTGCTGACTAAAATGGCTGTTTGCATACAGTGTCCTTTGCACCGATCCTTTGAACACCAGTGCTTTATACATTTGCAGTCTCTTAAATCTTCTCTACTGCTGCTAATGTTGGTTTTACTGTCTTGAAACATGGAGCTGATCCCTGAGTCAGATACCCAAGATATAAACAAAAGTTCACTCAGTAATAACCAACCCATTGTTAAAATAACAGCATACCGCATCATGACATTTGACTCTGCCTGCTGCTATTGCCTTAAGCCAATGTGTTAAACAATCATTTGTGAGCGCCCCCCTACATGCAAACGTAAAAAGTACATTTACACACACTATGTACTTACACAGACAATGGCTGACTCCCATTCTCACAGATATATAAATATATATATATATATATATATATATATAAATATATATATATATATATATATATATATTTATGATACTTCACAATTAGTTCATTGGCTGATTCCAACTCTAACCTATAGAGATAAAGTGTCACAATCAATTCAATGTCTGATTCCCACACTTGCAGCTATAGATAATGTCTCATGATTACTTCACTGGCTGATTCTTACTCTCACAAGTACAGATAATATCTCACAATCAGTTCATTGGCTGATTCCCACTCTCACAGATACAGATAATGTCTCACAATCAATTCATTGGCTGATTCCCACTCTCACAGATACAGATAATGTCTCACAATCAATGCATTGGCTTATTCCCACACTCACAGATACAGATAATGTCTCACAATTAGTTCATTGGCTGATTCCCACTCACACAGATACAGATAAAGTTTCACAATCACTTCACTGGCTGATGCCCACTCTCACAGATTCAGATAATGTCTCACAATCAGTTAATTGGCTGATTCCCACTCTCACAGATACATATAACGTCTCACAATCAGTTCATTGTCTGATTCTCACTCTCACAGACAGAAATAATGTCTCACAGTCAGTTCATTGGCTGATTCCCACTCTCACAGATACAAATAATGTCTCACAATCAGTTCATTGGCTGATTCCTACTCTCGCAGATACAGGTAATGCCTCACAGTCAGTTCATTGGCTGATTCCCAATGTCACATATAAAGATAATGTCTCACAATCAGTTCATTGGCCAATTAACACTCTCACAGATAGAGATAATGTCTCACAATCAGTTCATTGGCTGATTCCCACTCTCACAGATAGAGATAAAATGTCACAATCAGTTAATTGGCTGATTCTCACTCTCACAGATACAGATAATGTCTCACAATCAGTTAATTGGCTGATTCCCACTCTCACAAACACAGATAATGTCTCACAATCAGTTCATTGGCTGATTCCCACTCTCACAAACACAGATGTCTCACAATCAGTTCATTGGCTGATTCCCACTCTCACAAATAAAGATAATGTCTCACAATCAGTTAATTAGCTGATTCCCACTCTCACAGATAGAAATAATGTCTCACAATCACTTCAGTATCTGATTCCCACTCTCAGATACAAATAATGTCTCACAGTCAGTTCATTGGCTGATTCCCACTCTCACAGATACAGGTAATGTCTCATAGTAAGTTCATTGGCTGATTCCCACTGTCACAGATACAGATAATATCTTATAATCAGTTCATTGGCTGATTCCCACTCTCACAGATACAGATAATGTCTCACAATCAGTTAATTAGCTGATTCCTACTCTCACAGATAGAAATAATGTCTCACAATCACTTCAGTATCTGATTCCCACTCTCAGATACAAATAATGTCTCACAGTCAGTTCATTGGCTGATTCCCACTCTCACAGATACAGGTAATGTCTCATAGTAAGTTCATTGGCTGATTCCCACTGTCACAGATACAGATAATATCTTATAATCAGTTCATTGGCTGATTCCCACTCTCACAGATACAGATAATGTCTCACAATCAGTTCATTGGCTGATTCCCACTCTCACAAATAAAGATAATGTCTCACAATCAGTTAATTGGCTGATTCCCACTCTCAAAGATAGGGATAATGTCTCACAATCAGTTCATTGGCCAATTAACACTCTCACAGATAGAGATAATGTCTCACAATCAGTTCATTGGCTGATTCCCACTCTCACAGATAGAGATAAAATGTCACAATCAGTTAATTGGCTGATTCCCACTCTCACAAATACAGATAATGTCTCACAATCAGTTAATTAGCTGATTCCCACTCTCACAGATAGAAATAATGTCTCACAATCACTTCAGTGTCTGATTCCCACTCTCAGATACAAATAATGTCTCACAGTGAGTTCATTGGCTGATTCCTACTCTCGCAGATACAGGTAATGCCTCACAGTCAGTTCATTGGCTGATTCCCAATGTCACATATAAAGATAATGTCTCACAATCAGTTAATTGGCTAATTCCCACTCTCAAAGATAGGGATAATGTCTCACAATCAGTTCATTGGCCAATTAACACTCTCACAGATAGAGATAATGTCTCACAATCAGTTCATTGGCTGATTCCCACTCTCACAGATAGAGATAAAATGTCACAATCAGTTAATTGGCTGATTCTCACTCTCACAGATAGAGATAATGTCTCACAATCAGTTAATTGGCTGATTCCCACTCTCACAAACACAGATAATGTCTCACAATCAGTTCATTGGCTGATTCCCACTCTCACAAACACAGATGTCTCACAATCAGTTAATTGGCTGATTCCCACTCTCACAAATACAGATAATGTCTCACAATCAGTTAATTGGCTGATTCCCACTCTCACAGATAGAAATAATGTCTCACAATCACTTCAGTGTCTGATTCCCACTCTCAGATACAAATAATGTCTCACAGTCAGTTCATTGGCTGATTCCCACTCTCACAGATACAGGTAATGTCTCATAGTAAGTTCATTGGCTGATTCCCACTGTCACAGATACAGATAATATCTTATAATCAGTTCATTGGCTGATTACCACTCTCACAGATACAGATAATGTCTCACAATCAGTTCATTGGCTGATTCCCACTCTCACAAATAAAGATAATGTCTCACAATCAGTTAATTGGCTAATTCCCACTCTCAAAGATAGGGATAATGTCTCATAATCAGTTCATTGGCCAATTAACACTCTCACAGATAGAGATAATGTCTCACAAACAGTTCATTGGCTGATTCCCACTCTCACAGATAGAGATAAAATGTCACAATCAGTTAATTGGCTGATTCCCACTCTCACAAATACAGATAATGTCTCACAATCAGTTAATTGGCTGATTCCCACTCTCACAGATAGAAATAATGTCTCACAATCACTTCAGTGTCTGATTCCCACTCTCAGATACAAATAATGTCTCACAGTCAGTTCATTGGCTGATTCCCACTCTCACAGATACAGGTAATGTCTCATAGTAAGTTCATTGGCTGATTCCCACTGTCACAGATACAGATAATATCTTATAATCAGTTCATTGGCTGATTCCCACTCTCACAGATACAGATAATGTCTCACAATCAGTTCATTGGCTGAGTCCCAGTCTCACAGATACAAATAATGTCTCACAGTCAGTTCATTGGCTGATTCCCAGTCTCACAGATACAGGTAATATCTCACAGTCATTGGCTGATACCCACTCTCACAGATACAGGTAATGTCCCACAGTCAGTTCATTGGCTGATTCCCACTCACAGATACAGATAATATCTTACAATCAGTTCATTGGCTGATTCCCACTCTCACAGATACAAATAATATCTCACAGTCAATTCATTGGCTGATTCCCACTGTCACAGATACAGGTAATGTCTCACAGTCAGTTCACTGGCTGATTCTCACTCTCACAGATACAGATAATGTCTCACAATTAGTTCATTGGCTGATTCCCACTCTCACAGATACAGATAATGTCTCAAAGTCAGTTCATTGGCTGAGTCCCACTCTCACAGATACAAATAACGTCTCACAGTCAGTTCACTGGCTGATTCCCACTCTCACAGATACAGATAATGTCTCACAATCAGTTCATTGGCTGAGTCCCACTCTCACAGATACAAATAATGTCTCACAGTCAGTTCACTGGCTGATTCCCACTCTCACAGATACAGATAATGTCTCACAATCAGTTCATTGGCTAATCCCCACTCAGAATCAGTTCATTGGCTGATCCCCACTCTCACAGATACAGATAATGTCTCACAATCAGTTCATTGGCTGAGTCCCACTCTCACAGATACAATGGCTGATTCCCACTCTCACAGATACAGATAATGCCTCACAATCAGTTCATTGGCTAATCCCCACTCATAATCAGTTCATTGGTTGATCCCCACTCTCACAGATACAGGTAATGTCTCACAGTCAGTTCATTGGCTGATCCCCACTCTCACAGATACAGATAATGTCTCACAATCAGTTCATTGGCTAATCCCCACTCATAATCAGTTCATTGGCTGATCCCCACTCTCACAGATACAGGTAATGTCTCACAATCAGTTTATTGGCTAATCCCCACTCATAATCAGTGCATTGGCTGATCCCCACTCTCACAGATACAGGTAATGTCTCACAGTCAGTTCATTGGCTGATCCCCACTCTCACAGATATATTTCACAGTGAACCTTTCTATTGCTAGCTTTTTTCATCAGCTTGTTGTCCTCACTCTGCTATCTGCTCCAGTCCCTACAACAAGATGTTTCTTCTCTCTCCTTTTTTCTCTGTGTCTTTTGCTTCTTTCTTTTTCCTGCTTTTTCTTCTTCTCCTCATTTTCCAATTCCTACATAAACACACACACACACATATATATATATATATATATATATATATATATATATATATATATTATCATATTATCGAGTTTTGGAAACTCAAGATCTATATGGTTGAGACATTATGTTCTAGTTTCCGAAAACTCAAATGTAAGAAAAAATACACTTTTAAGGGGGGAAGGCAAGCCCCCTGCACCCTTCACCCTGCAAATTATATATACTAACTCTGAAATCGTACCACATTGGGGAAATTTGAAGGCAGTGTGGGGTGCAAGGAGTTTTTTTTTTTTTTTTTACATTTCAGTTTTCAGAATTTGGAAACTCGGAACATATGGTCTTGACCATATGAATTTTGAGTTTCTGAAACTCAATAATGACATAAACCCATACACACACACATATATATAAACAGCTATGTTAAGAAGTATCACATTGATTTCTTGCACTACAGAACATATAGTCCTATTCTGTGGAGGTAAATGCTTCCCCATGATCAGCTAATGTGGGACCAACCGCGAACATAGTATAAAAAGAGCTCATATACTGTGTGAAGCGTAATTTTCATTCATTCATATGCTCATTTTCTGATATCCACTTTATCATATTCTGGGACACAGGAGAGCCAGAGTCTGTCTTGGTAAGGAATGAGTAGAAGGCAGACCCATGATCAGCTAATGTGGGACCAAACAAGGAAGCAGAGAACTAATCCACAAGAGGACACCAGTTAATTACAAGACACTCTCACATGCACATTATACACACACCTATGGACATTTTAGAGGATTGCCAATTAGAATATTTGTATGCCTAAGGGATGTAGGAGAAAACTGGAATACATGTCAAAAACTCACATAATAAATAAATAGGGAGAACATGTTGATTCTGTAGAAAAAATGCCCCAGGTGGGAGCCAAACTAGAGAACCAAGGTCTGACAGACAGAATGCTAACCACTGTGCCAGTTTGCCACCCCTGCTATTATATGAAATATGTGAAACCGTCTATCTGTAATTTGCATCACAGTTGCTACTGAAAGTGACCTAGGTTTGAAAAATATTTTAGACGCTGGCCTTGTCATCCTTATGAAAGATGATGAGGCCCACTCTACCACAATATTGTCACCTAGGAGACAGATTCCTCTCTGGGAGGCATAAAAATTCATCAGAGCTTAAAAACTTGCACCCTTTAATGAGTATATGCACAAACGTTAATATTGCAAGAGCTATAGGAAAAAAGCTAAAACATATCTGACTTGCAATAGGACACTGTTGCCATTGAATGGCATTTGGTGTTCATGACTTAATACCATGTGACTCAAGTAAGGTTTCCAGCCATTCCTCTGATTACACACATTGTCAGCAACTAGTAGCTCTGGGACAAGCTGTCAAGCAGACTGTTTGTCGATTGCAGGAAGTAGGAAATTTTGCAGAAGTGACAGTTGCCTGTCTTGTAGACTTTCTGGTTTGGATGCAGTATGTGACAATGGCGTTGGTATATACAAGTTAAGGGGTGTAGGGGTGGAGCTCCCACATCATGGACTACAGTTAAGGGTTGTAGGGGTGGAGCTCCCACTTCATGGACTACAGTTAAGGGTTGTAGGGGTGGAGCTCCCACATCACAGGGTACAAGTTAAGGGGTGTAGGGGCAGAGCTCCCACATCACAAGGTACAAGTTAAGGGGTATAGGAGCAGAGCTCCCACTTCACAGGGTACAAGTCAAGGAGTGGAGGGACTGAGCTCCCACATCATGGGGTACAAGTTAAGGAGTGTAGAGACTGAGCTCCCACGTCATGGAGTACAAGTTAAGGAGTGTAGGGGTGGAGCTCCCACCTCACGGGATACAAGTTAAGGAGTGTAAGGGCAGAGCTGCTGTATCACAGGGTATGGGGTCAAACGTTTCCTACATAAAACATGTTTTGTGATGTTTTGTTTATGTTAGTTTTACTAATTGTAAGAAGTAGAGAAACAAAGTCATTCCACAATAGGTTTAGTTTCACCAATATTTTTGTAAATTTTGTGTAGTCCATATGCTGGCATCAGTATACTGTACTTTGATGTTAGTGCATGATGATTATTAATAACATACTCACAAATAAATTACCTAACAGACAATAGCATCTGGATCACCATGAAAGCAGCCACAAGTCATTTGGGTCTTAGTTATCAAGAACTAAAAAGTTTGATCTTGATATAGGCCTCTGTTTTGAACATACCCACTCACTAATTTAATTCAAAAATTCTTACGCACTAGTGAAAACGTGTTACCACAACCGTAAGCAGTGGACTAAACAAGTGAAGTATAACATTTTACAGAAGATGGTTGTTTTGGCAAGAGGGTAGATGAAATACTTACAGAAAAGGGGATTTGTTTTAAATAACTTTAACAGTTTTGGAAGATTATGCCTGGCATACAAGGTATTATCAGACTCCACTCTGATGGACCTCCGGCATATCCACAAAATAAGCAACACCAGAATTACCAGTGATATAAATAGGGCCTGCTGGAGAGACAAGTATGTATCCCAGAGAGTACCCCTTCTCTGAAAACAGAATTCCTGCTTAACCCAATTCAAGTATAACTTGGACAAGTGGATGGGGAATAGGAAATGCATCCCTGGTTTGGCAACTGTGTCTCTAATGGACACAGGCAGCCTGCAAATGTTTAATCTCCCAGGCCCCTGCTTGTAAATGTTATATCTTCCAAGCCCCTCTTTACATTTGTCAAGGGTATCAGAACTCGTCAGAAGATGTGGGATGCATGGCTAGGCTTAAAAAGGCTCTTGTGTTCATTAGCCTAGTAAGCACATATGAACCTATGAACCTAAAGAAAAATTAATTCTACAACAAAGTCACCAGTGGTTTTCAACTTTTATTAGCATTTCAAAATCAAAAAAATAACACTCATTTTGGTACTTTAGTCTTGGTCTATACAAATTATGTTATATACATATACAGATGCATCACTGAAAACCAGTCATTGAGCCACATGCCGCCATGTTGGTTTGGTGTTGCGATTTTCCATCTGTCCAGTTGGAGCCATTCTTGCACATGTCATGCAGCAGCCAATAGAATAAGAAAAGCAACTCAAACGCCAGACATTCCAAAGGAGGATATCAAAAGTTCATTTAGCAATTTATTCAACTCCCTTCATGAATTCCAGGAATTCTGCAAAAGATATCAACATTTAAATATAAATATCCATGTTTCAGATACATTTCTTTTCTCATTTGCCTTTCCCTGTTCCTGCAAACTGCTCATCATTGTGAAATACCCCAAGGTTATTATTGTTGTCACCTTTTCTAACATAATGATGATTATGAAAAGCTGTATGTAGAATTGAGAATAAAACACATTTTTTATATTAGACTGCAAAGATAATTCCATGAACATTGACTTTAGCTGAATGGTTATCATTTTTTATTAATTTCTCTACAGTCTGTTCTTAATTTTGAAGTACACCCAACAAGAACAAATGTGCTTTTTTATAAGATATTCAACTTCATTATCAATAAACAACAGCAAAACATGCTCATTGAGAGCAACTACCCAGCATTCCAGTTTATAAGATTGCCTGGGAAAAAATATTTTCAGAATATTATGTTTAAAATGGAGTGGCAGTATTTTATTTTAAGCATGGAATATTACTGTTATAACTATATTCTTATTTCTAGAATAACCAAACAAAGGAGTAAAAAGATCACAAGACATGAGTGGATAGTTGAGTTATACTTCAAAAATGCAGGGTTTCTTGACCCAGCTGATGCCTATAAAGATTAAGGTACCTGCAAAATATCCCAACTATCATCTAAACCAAAGGGTAAAAAGGTCACACAGACAAACTATGCAGTAAAAACTGCAAGAAAAACCCAGTCAAGCTAGAGTTTTCTCTGTGTGATGCCTGGAACCTCCTGTAATGGAAGCCTATGGGATATATTCAAATGACCCCATAAGGGCATCAAGTGTTTCAACTACATGGCTTCTGAATGTTCATGACTTCTTTCACTTTTTAAGTGTTTATGGTTACATTCAGGCCAATAAAGCCAAAATCCCACTAGCTGTGGACATGTATGTTTGAGCTTTTTTAATGGCCTTGTCAGCACAACATAAGTGAATAGTTTGGCAGTACTTGAGAAACACATGGTCTCTAGACCCAGCAGATGCCCATAAAGCTTAAGGTGCCTGCATATCCCAACTAACAGCTGAAACGGGATTGTCCAGCAGAATAAGAAAATGCACAATCATCTGTTGTCTAGAGTTCTGGATTTCTGTTCCCTTCTTTTAAGATAGTAACACAGGAACATAAATCTTTGGTTATATCCCCTGGTTGCATTCAAGTATCAGAACGTTAACACTAAAATAGTTCACTAATGTAATAATTCTTAATTCAAATTATATCCTGCCTGCAGCCAAAATTTAACATCTTTAGGAGATGGAATCAGAATCTAAAGCTTCCTAACAGTGACAGGCCATCATGACAACTGCTAAAGGTCCATAGCAGATGGAAATTAAATGCAACAGGTTGGTGGCACTGCCGACATTTACAAGTACCAACCTCTCTAGCCCTGAAATGCCATGGGATGTGCTGCCAAAAATGTAAACTTTTGAGGCATGCAAACACCTGAGCTACTGCACACCTAAGGTTCCCTCAGGGAGGTGGAGTGTGAGCATCCCTAGTGGGACCTGAAAGATGGTGAACTATGCCTGGGCAGGGTGAAGCCACAGGAAACTCTGGTGGAGGTCCGTAGGTGTCCTGATGTGCAAATCAGTCATACTACCTGGGTATAGGGGTGAAAGACTAATCGAACCATCTAGTATCTGGTTCCCTCTGAAATTTCACTCTGGATAGCTGGTGCTCAGTGGACACAGTTTTATCTGGTAAAGTGAATGATTAGAGGTCTTGGGGCCAAAATGATCTCAACCCATACTCAAACTTTAAATGGGTAAGAACCCTAACTTGCTGGCTTGGAGCCAGGTGTGGAATGAGAGCGCCCAGTGAGCCACTTTTGGTAAGCAAAACTGGTGCTGCAGGATGAACTGAATGCCAGGTTAAGGCACCTAATACTGACACTCATGAGACCACAGAAAAGGTGTTGGTTGATATATTTGGGTCCTCTTCCCCCCAGAGTATCAGGGTCTCCTTGGCATTAGCAAATTTACACTTTACCAAAATTTACATCACCAAACCTTTACTTTGCCGAAGTTTACATCAATGAAACACCTGCTGCGCACATCTCACAGCACTCAGAGCTTCTGAATGGAGATTGCAGTACAATGAGGATCAGGAAATGTACACTTTTCTTCACTGTAGTGCCTTCTCAGAGTTAGTATATATACTTTGCAGGGGGTGTGGGGGTATGGTAACTGGATTTGGCTTGCCAACTTCCCTTACCTACATTGTTCTAACATGCCAGAGGCTCTTCACCTTGGAGACCTGCTGCGTTTATGGGTACACCCTCTCTCCCCTGGATTTTCAAGGGCTGGTGAGAGCTCAACTGGTGCTACAGGAACCATAACGCTTTCCAGGGCATCAGGAAAATGTATATATTTTTTGTTTCATTGTAGCAGTTGGCATTTTGTTGATGTAAACATCAGCAAAGTGAAGGTTCAGTAATGTCTGGTTTCGAAGTACTCATCTTGTTGGTTTAAATTTCAGTAAAGTGTAAATTCAATAATGCAAAGTAGACCTGGGTATCAAGAGTATCAACATGATTTCCTATCCTAGGTCAAAGAAAGGGTCCTGAAGAATATTTTACCACCTTAACCTGGTATTCTGAAACAAAACCAAAGTACCCTGATACATAATCATAAATATTTTAGAAAATACACCACAGTAAGCCCAAGTTCATTACCTTGTAGTTGCAAGAGTTCCTAAAAGAGACAGTGGAGGGAGCACTATTTGAATAATAAAGGTTCTGTGACTGTAAATATTGCCACTGTCAAAGTCTTCCAGCCTTAAAACTAACTTTATACTCCTCTACAGGAGGTAAATATTCAATGCCTTTAAATCAGTCATATCAAAAACATTGTCCACCCAGCCTATCCGAGTAAAGGATATACAATCTGTCCAATGACCCTGCTTGCTCCAAATTCTATCTTTATAAACCTTATAATAATAATAATAATATTAATAATAATAATAATAATAATAATAATAATAATAATAACAATAAGCCTGTAAGGGGAGAAATCTGCTCAATTATTTTATAAGGTTTCTTTCTAGACCAGCCTCCCATGATCCTATATCCCAGCTTCCTATATCGTTCATCTCATTATAGCACAATATTTGGTGTGAGCAACCTCAGGTAGACCCCAAATTGAATGGGGTGCGACCTCACCTGCATGTACTGACTGACAGTAACATATCTTTTAACCTCTGATCATTAAATCATAGCACTGACTTTGAAAAGCATAACAGGGGTTTAGAAAGAGGAGCACTTTGTTATTTTTCTCAATAAAATATAGAAATATATGCTAGACTCTCTCTCTCACTCTCTCTCTCACTATATATATATATATATATATATATATATATATATATATATATATATATATATATAGTAGGTGGTAGGGAGCTATTGTGTAGGCTTAGTGAATTTATTTAATAAGGTATGTACCATTAAACAAGCCTGAATTTATAAGGAACATTCATAAATCTAATATAAGGAAGAGCAAGACTAAATGTGAGGGTCTAAATTATAGCACCATGCCTAAATCACAGCACCATGCCTAAATCATAGTGCCATGCCTAAATCACAGCACCATGCCTAAATCACAGCACCATGCCTAAATCATAGCGCCATGCCTAAATCACAGCACCATGCCTAAATCATAGTGCCATGCCTAAATCACAGCACCATGCCTAAATCATAGCACCATGCCTAAATCACAGTGCCATGCCTAAATCATAGTGCCATGCCTAAATCACAGCACCATGCCTAAATCATAGTGTCATGCCTAAATCACAGCACCATGCCTAAATCATAATGCCATGCCTAAATCACAGCACCATGCCTAAATCATAGCACTATGCCTAAATCACAGCACCATGCATAAATCATAGGGCCATGCCTAAATCACGGCTCCATGCCTAAATCATAGTGCCATGCCTAAATCACAGCAGCACTATGCCTAAATCACAGCACCATGCATAAATCATAGGGCCAAGCCTAAACCACAGCTCCAGGCCTAAATCATAGTGCCATGCCTAAATCACAGCACCATGCCAAAATCATAGTGTCACATCTAAATCACAGCACCATGCCTAAATCATAGTGCCATGCCAAAATAACAGCACCATGCCTAAATCTTAGTGCCATGCCTAAATCACAGCACCATGCCTAAATCATACTGCCATGCCTAAATCACAGCACCATGCCTAAATCATAACACCATGCATAAATCATAGTGCCATGCCTAAATCACAGCACCATGCCTAAATCATAGCACTATGCCTAAATCACAGCACCATGCATAAATCATAGTGCTATGCCTAAATCACAGCACCATGCCTAAATCATAGCATCATGCCTATATCACAGCACCATGCCTAAATCATAGCACCATGCCTAAATCAAAGCACCATGCCTAAATCATAGTGCCATGCCTAAATCACAGCACCATGCATAAGTCACAGCACCATACCTAAATCATAGTGTCATGCCTAAGTCACAGCACCATGTCTAAATCATAGCACTATGCTAAATCAGTGCCATACATAAATCATAATGGCATGCCCAAATTATAGCACTATGCCTAAATCAGTGCCATGCCTAAATCATAGATTCATGCCTAAATCTTAGCAAGTGAGAGGTATAGATGATGGCAGCCTTTGCATATCTGCTAAACTCATCAAATCCTATCGCACAAAAAATAAACACATAAGAAGTTGGCAATATGCTGTCTAGGTTATTTTAGATTCCCAAATATAACCCAGAACTGACTTTTATAACTTCAAGGTTGTTTTGTTCCAAGCAAAAGTATATTCATGTCTTACTACATGGGCAAAATAAACATTCTGGCAGTAACTATGTTCACCAGGAAAGGCCTGTGCAGGGGCTTCCATCTGACAATTTTTTTTCTAGAGTCCTGCTTCGACAGATGTACATTGCAAGCTTTGCTGTCCATAAAGTCTTGACTAAACAGAACATCCAAATATTAGTTGATGCCATATCATTAATTTAGATAAAGGTACTTTCTTGTTGCATACCCATTAAATGCATGCCTCTTAAATGTCTAGATTTTTGCAGAATGTTCCAAATTTTTGCCTCATATTTTTGGTCTATTCCTCATAAAACTTGCTGTTTTCTGGCAAATCAAATCACTAAATAATAATCATTTGAGTTTTAGACTTCATATCCTTCAGAAAATGCATGATAACACAAATCCTGATAAGAGCAATATTTAAAATCTGTCACTATGTTTTAGACCTTTGTCCCCTATTATTTTAGGTGTTCTCCAACTTTCTTGTGCTAAGAATTTGTAACATATGATTACAGACTTGATTTAAAGGTAAACAAAAACATTGTTTTATTTTTGTTCAGTGAAAGCTCACATGTATCTCCCAACAGGAATAAAGAAGGAGAAGGCATTCTAGACTGTTGTCTGACAAATGGCTTGATGGTGACCAAAACATTACTCAGCAAGACAGTCAGAAGATCTCATACAACAGTGGCCAAGTTATCATCTCCTAGTAAGGAAAGATCATTCCCAGTGAAATAGCTGTCCATAGGTTCGTAGGTTCATAGGTTGGTACTAGGCTATTGGCCCTAGGGCCTATACAAGCCAAGCCATATCAATTCCCTGGCTATTTCTTCACACACTATTTACTTTCCCGGACCCCTGTCTAGCAGGGTGACTGTTGTGATCCCCGGGGTGAATTTCCTTTCTCCCATCCAATCATCAAGGTTCCTTTTGAAGAGAGCCAAAGAGGCGCTCTGCTTGACATGTATGGGCAGTCTATTCCAGAGTCTGGGGGAGTCTCTGGGTCAGGAACCTATCCCTCCAGCATGTTTTGTTTATTGTGATGACCAGGTTTAGATCCCTGGAGCATGTGGCACTGAGGGATTGGGATTTCTTTAAGTGTAGCATGTCCAACAGCTCTGGGTTTGACATGGCCTTGGGATCTACTCGGAGTAGACGATATGTGACAGAATATAGCTGGAGTTTTTTTAAGGCGGTCAGCATAGGGCATCTGCTTTAAGCCTGTGATTCTTTTAGTGAGGCATTAGGCTTGTGATTCTTTTAGTGATGCACATAAACTACTGGTAGCCACAATCAGCAGCAAGCAGTGGTCAGCAAAGGCTCTAGAGTCAACAGAGACAAGACCGAAGATTTGGAAGTTGAGTGGATTGAAAGCACAAGAGTTCAAGAAAATAATCAGGGCTCTAGATCAGATGTCTAAAGGCATTAATGAAGATGCTGGGGCAACTCACCAAGTTTCAGGAAATTTTAAAGTCAATGCAGGTGAGGGATGGATGGCTCAATGATACTGTTCAATCTCCGAAGAATTTGTTACAAAAGGCCTGCAGTGCATCCACATTCAGTATATTGTCATCCACATATGAAAGCATCCTGACACCATGGCTTCAGTACCATGGAAAGGAGACCAAATATTCTGTAAGTGGGGAGCCATAGAATAAGATAAAGGGAGAACGTGGGAGACTCAGCCATGGACATGACAAGAAGAATGAAATCAAAGTAGATACATGTGCAAATATCAGTGATAAGTGATGAAGAAGGAACAGATCCAGAGGTGACCACTCAAGACTCAACACAAGATCCTGATAACACAGGGATTAGACAGGCACTTAGCAAAATGGGAGGGGCAGTGAATGAAAGGGACAGGGCTGTGGATAAGGCTTGTGGAATGAGTTCAGGAGGGATATGAAAAGGATCAGATTGAACAAAAGGTGATCAGATGGATCAAAAGGAGTGTAACATGCAGCACTGGATGTGGGGAACCCTGGAGGCACTTAAAATGGACAGGGGGGTGACTACACATATATGTGGCAGCCATTGATGGAGTCAAGGGCTGCTGTGGGACAGAGAGGAGTGTTTTGGTGACTGCCATTCAGTTACAAAGTGGATTATGAGATTTTCTAAGGAAGATGGGAGACTAGATTACAGTGTAACCAGTAGCACAAGGAGATGACCAAAGTAGTCACCAAGGCAGAGGGGTGGATGCATGCAGGGCACAAGTAGGGATTTATTACATATTAGAAGAAACAGCTGAAGTGGCAACAAACAGAACCATGGAGCTGGTATAGAGATGGCAGGAGGGCATTGGCAGAATCATTCTCAGACATGCTAGTTGTACCAGCAACAGGAGGGGGGAATAGTAGTATCATTCTCAGACCAACAACAGGAGGGGGTTTTGTAGTATCATTCTCAGACCAACAACAGGAGGGGGTTTGGTAGTATCATTCTCAGACCAACAACAGGAGGGGGGTTGGTAGTATCATTCTAAGACATGTTACTTGTACCAACAACAGGAGGGGTTTGTTAGTATAATTCTCAGACCAACAACAGGAGGGGGGTTGGTGGTATCATTCTCAGATCAACAACAGGGGGGGGGTGGTAGTACCATTCTCAGGCAATTTAGATACTGGCAGACTGGTACAGTGTATCAGTCACTAGACATGTCAAAGGTAGAACTGGAGAAGAGAAAAAAGGAGTAGAGTAGGAGGAATGGAGTTATAGTCATGGGAAATCCCAATGTTCCAGAAGCATACTGGAAGATTATGAGCTCCAGGACAGAGGTTCCAGGAGCTGCCTAAGGTCTTAAGCCATAATGAATCCACCAGCTGGAGGAGAACTTTAACAGCATGGATACAATTCTTGCCTTTGTCCTAAATGAAGTTGTGAAAAACTGAGGGGCTGCCAGCCCAGCCAGATAGAATTTTGTAAATAATTCATGTAATTTGTAAATATTACTGTAATCCACAGGCTTTTTCTACAAATGTAAAGAGAACTATATGTTATGATTAAACTACATGTTGTACTGAGCTTCAAAAATGTAACCACAGTGTACTCTGCTGGAAGAAGGATGATAAAGTAAAGCATTTTATAACTTTGATCTCAAAGCTCGGAGACAGGATGCCTGGACTAAGGAATTCTTTCTATTGTCTTAGGACAAGAGTTAATTACTAGATTTCACATGTAAAATGTCTTTTATTGCTGTGGCTTCCTTGCTAGGTGCATGACTACAAAAAGAAATGTAAATTTTGAGTTTCTATTAACCTGGGAACTAGAGAAGTGTCAGGAATGATGTAATGTGAAATGACTCAGCAGTACTGTGTTATCAATTTAAGACTTTCTCAGAGAAAGAGAAGTAAGCATTTTGGATTTTGTCTGAACCTGTTAACAACTCACTAGCACTCTGTCTTGTAAGTAAAGTAGTATTTAGAACTGTGATTTCTCTTAGAGTTATATAGGAATTTAGCCAAATTAGACTAGCTGTTTTCTATATTTGTCAGACTATCCTACGATATTGTTTTAAAGTTTTTCCTGTGATTTCTGAACTCTGTTTTGTCATTGTGTTAAAGTAAGAAGTATTGTCTTATGTTTTTATTATTTATTATTAAATAATTTTAAACCTTTCAACTGTGGCTGTTTTGTGTAGAGATAATTTAAGCTTTTAGAGTGCATCGCATGTATTTGGTGATACTGTACCAGCCACTCCTAAATAGCCTTCAAGTCTCTGTCACACTTACTATTTGGATAATAATATTGCGCAGTAAATTTGGACACCCTTTGGTAAGGACCTTATTAGTAGCTGATACTAGTGGTTGGTGGCAGTGATTTCTACCTTAAAGTCTGGGCAAGAAGGAGGCATAGCTGGAGAACCTGTGCCAGCCTTCCCCAGAAGCATCTGTGTGTTTGTATGTAACTCTTATCTCAAAGTGTGTGTGTGTGTGTGTGTGTGTGTGTGTGTGTGTGTGTGTGTGTGTGTGTGTGTGTGTGTGTGTGTGTGTGTGTGTGTGTGTGTGTGTGTGTGCATGTGTGTATGTGTCAGCTACTTGGGCAGGGACATGAAGCACTGGTTGGACAGAGAGGGTGCTGGAGGTTTTAGCTTGACTACTAGGCTGAGATCTGGACCCTATAGCTGTGCTATTGGGGAGTCTTATTGGGGATCTGAAGAGAAAGGAAGACACCAGCCCCAGACTGACTGTGATCTCTGTGTGCTCTTAATAAAAATTGTACTTTACTGTGTGTGTACTTGTTATCCTTCCAATGTGCACACCAATCACTGGTGTTAGTGGTGAGGATTGAGACTCCTCGATTACTGAGCCAGTGCATGGGCATCACAAAAGTAGAAAGAATCAGGGATGTCCAGGAAAAGGTGCTGTTAGCCAGCAATGATCATACCACACTGTGACTCCCAAAGTGCAGAGGGGGTGGAATAGTAAGAACACAGGGGCAAATATGATGATGTGGTTTTTGGAGGCAGGATTATGGTAAGCTGGGATGTCGCTCAGGGATGAGTTACAAGACCAGAGATCAACTTGGGGAGCAAACAAACAGTATGAATAGTCAGGGTGTGGTACTCAGGGCTATGAGGAAGAGTTCAAGGAAGTGGCAAAATGGCACAAACAGGGAAAGGACAATGTGGTTACACAGGATAGTGAGATTAGTAATTTGGGTAGAAGATGGTACATACAAGAAGTGGAAATAGGTGGGTGTAAGTTGGAGGACTTATAGTGAAAGGATACAAGAAGATGGTCAACAAAGGAGATGAGCACGGGAAAGGGACCCACTGAAAGAGAGAAAGCAGAAGGGGTCAAAAGAGGAAACAAGAGCTTCTTTACGTGTATTGCAGAAAGAAGGAAATGTGAAACAGACCTTGCTAGGTTGAGTAAAACTGGGAGATAGATCACAGAAGACATGGAAAAAGCATATGTGATGAATGCATACTTTTGCTTCAGCCTTCACAAATTAAGTTACAGGAAGAGTGCCATGCTGGAAGGGAGATACAGCAGAGTGAGAAAAGCATTGGAAAGACAACATAGAACAGATGAAGGAGGCTGAAACAGAACTGTCCATCCTAAGGGAGCATAAACTACAGGAATTAGAAGTGTTGTTTCCCATGTTCCTCAAGAATCTGGGCAGTGTGCTGGAAGGCAGAGGTGTATCTAGCTATCTTGGCACCCATTGCATATCCCAATCTGACAGCCCCTTTAAGTTGAGGGGAAAAAAAATCTATTCGCTATCTGGTGCGAGCCCTGTTCTGCAGAGTTGAGAAGCCAAAAAAAAAACCCTCTTTTCTTGCCATTTTTAAACTGCAACAAACTACTTGATACATTTGTCACAAACAGCTGTTGTAGTTTAAGCCACAAGCAGAGCACTAAAGCACTTCATTTCTGACTATAAATGCACAAATGCAATACTGGTCTTCATTTCTGAATGCCAGTAATTCACTTAATACCAATTGGCATCTGCCGATCACACCCCCTAACACTTTATGCCCAGGCTGGCTGCCTCCTTTGCCCCACCCTAACTACTCCTCAGCTAGAAGATCCCCTGATGGACAGGTCATTACCCAATACTGAAGTGACTGAAGACTG
>NC_056740.1:415512571-415522571 GCF_019279795.1 Protopterus annectens
TAGGATTGCATACATAGATTCATAAATTAGTACTAGGCTAACTACCCTTGTGGGTCATTTCAAGCCTAGTCAATTACCCCATGTGAGAATCAAACTTTGCACCTTGTGTCTGTAAGGTAACCACCTTAACCATTATGCCATCCTCCCCCCACCCCCCCAGCACATATCTGCTGACCTTACCAGATCCAAAGATAGTGAAACTTTTAAAACATGAAGAGAACAAATCTAAGATTACTTCACTGCTTAGTTTAATAGAACCATATTGGTGTCAAGAGGGAATGGAAACCAAACCAGAAGTAGACAAAAGTCAGGGAGCAAGTGAATGTGCCAAAAAACAAAAGAAAAAATATAAGGAGAAGAATCAGATGAGAAGGCAAGAAATGTTGGAAATGTATAAATATAGTTGTAAGTACAAAAGCCTCCTGGAGCAACCTTACGTCAAGCGAGATTCGACACGGGAATGGTTAAGGAGAGGCGAATTTAAACCAAAAGATGAAAGGTTAATATTAGTGGCCAAGGATAGTGGGTTACATACACATTAGTTTACAAAGTCCATTGAGCATGTGGGAGAAACAGACAAATGCAGATTCTATAAAACAGACCTGGAAGCAGTCACACATCTTGTTGCTGGGTGTGATACACTAATGGCAGAGGGCCTATATATTGAAACGCATAATAAAGTTTCAAGACTACTGCACTGGGAATTGTGCAAACATTACAATATCAAAGTAGCTGAGAAGTATTGAAAACATGATCCACAAAGCATTATAGCGAATAACAGAGATGATACATGTAGCTCCATATGAATTATAGAAGGAGTCAGTTCTGGGCACATTCTGGGTGCTGCAAAGAGCACTTCTGGCCGACTTCACTGATTGAAACAATACTAATTTCACAAACTTCAATATTACTTTGATGTGGGAATGAGGTCCATTCTTGTTACGGTATTAGAAACCCAAAACACTCAGAGAAATTAAAAAAGGCAGATGAAATTAGTGAATGAATAAATGCGAGGACAATGCAAAGAGCATTCTGTTTATTTGCAGAAGGAAGACGTTATGAGTAGACCTCAATGTATTATATGAAAATGCAACATGCAGGATGATTAGCTAAAGACTATATGAATGAAAATACTTTTGAATAAAAAAGGTGGTTAAAAACACATCTGGACAAATGTAAACAATGAGTATTTCTTTTTTTATGAGAAAAAAAGTCTCCTCTGCTCCTTCAGGATGAGTTAACCCTGTACCACCTCATCTCAAGGTCACTGCACTTTGGGAACGAAAATTCCTCCTCGCAGCAGCCACATTCAATGAGTTTAGTTTATTTTTATTTACTTATTTTATTTACCAGGGGTGTTCACCACATACAACCTCTGGTGGAGGCCTTTGATGCGAAATATGGCTGTATGCAAATTCCTTGTGGGCAAAGAGAAGAACACACTGCCATGCTCACAGCTTTAATAACCAAATGCATGGCGGCAGAAGAAGTAATGTGTATTGTGTTTAGTGTACAGTACATACTTATGTAACTACAACATGCAGAAGTGTGCTACAGCATGGAGGAAATTCTGCAGGCTACTGTAGTCATTTTTATGCTGCAGTATGCGTTTTAGGTAATGCTCCCTAGACTCTATGAAGGGGTAGTGGTCCACACACTTGAATTATAAAGGCACTGCCCATTGTGTACTGCATTTTCACTGCTACTGACATGCCCTCTGGCCAGCCTGTTGCTGATGCCTGCCATATTGCCTGCTGTCTCATATTCCCTTGGGGACCATGGACATTGTTTTCCCCCTGTGCATTTGGTTTTTGAAGTTGTGGGCATGGTAACATATTTTTCTCTATGCCCACAGGGAATTTGCAAACAGCCATATTCCTCTGCAGCTGAATGTCACTTCAGCCATGTGTCCCCAGTCAAATGTACCACAGGGAAATGTCTCACTGCCTAGGTGCCTGAACCCTCTTTTATGATTTACGTAAGTAACGGGGTCAGAATGTGACATTTATATGACCTTTAATTTAATATGTTTGTGGAGCAGGATTACAGAAGTATAAACAGCTGTACTGTTAGAGACTGTCTAAGGCCAAAAGAAGTGGAGTTGGTGAAACTAGGTAGCTCAGTAACTTGTTTTCTCTTAAACCTTTCTCATGATTCTTAAGGTAAGGAAAACTTAGTCATCTTTCACTGAACGCAAAGGTGTTTCCCTCCAAAAACCACAGAAAAGCATAAATCTCACTGTTATTAACTGGAAGATTACTTCTGTTTGCCATGTTAAATGAAACTGCAAATAACATACATACAAGGTTTTGTAGTTGCCACTTTCTCTGCATTTATGTTTGAGCATATTTATTGTTTTTGCACTTGCCTGCGTTGTTCTGCATTGTGTGCTTACACAGGAATTATCCCACATAATTAAACTTTTGCAGTTTAACAACCACCATGAGGCAATTCCTTTTACTGTATGCGTTTGCTAACCAGGTGGATTAACTGTTTTTTGTGTACCCTTTTCATCTGCAACACATGTCATAAGCACAAGGATGAAGCGACATATAAGGCCCGATTCTTAATCTCAACTGAGTCTTAATCCAAATAAAAACATGCTTACGCTCTTTAGTCCAGGTAAACCCTCTAATTCCTCATTTCAAATATACTGCATAGACAATACTACTATATCTACAGTTCCCCAAACAAAATTATTAGGTGAACTCATTGACAACAGTTTGAAATTTGAGCAAAGCAAAAACATAAAGGCTAGGAAGGATAAAGCCTCCCTCTAACAAACCGAAAAGTCCACAGAAAACCAAAAAGAGAGTAGGCTCCAAGTTTCAGGTGCAGCAAACAACACTGTTTATTAAAAAATGATACAAATGTGAGTGCTTTCGCGTTCAAATGCAGAACGCTTCATCAAACATATTCGAAATCACACACAAGAGTCTAAATACCAACCAACTACCAGTCACATCACTTAGAAAATTTAACCCCAAACGTTATGTTTCAAATTTAAAATAATGCAAAAACTCTGAATATAATACAGTTAAAACTGTAACTATCTATCATCATATCTTTACATAAACTTCACTAACAAAGATAAAATAAATAGTCTTATCAAACTGTGATAGAAACTATGTGAGACCTATGTAAAAAACACACACTTGACCCAACAAATCCTAATGTCAATTAAAATCAAAATATATGAAATACACTCAATACTGTAAGAACATATGAAAGTTTATAAAACAAGCTTGTATGTGAAGATGAATACTGCCATGATTAATATTTAAGGGGTCTATCAACCAAAAAAGTTTTAAGAGATATACTATCATTTAGACCACATTATTCTAATTAGTCTAATGATCCACTTTATTTCTAGTTGTTCTGTGTAATTTTTAAAATTCCCCAATCTAACTCCCTTGTTAACTAGCTCTCTTACTAAAAACGTGAATCTATGTGAGAGGTCATTCTGAAGTACATGATGTCCCAGGGCATTTGAATCATCTTGTTTATTCACTGCATAGAGATGTTCTCTAACCCTCTCCCTCAGCGTCCTGGTAGTTTTCCCTACATAAAAGGCAAAACATTTTGTACAGGAGGCTAAATATACCAGGTTCCGTGTCTTACAATCAGCATAATGGTCAAAAGTGTAGACTTTATGTGTCACTGGATGTGTAAATGTATTGCTACCTGCCATATAACTACAATGATTGCACCTTCTACAGGAAAAAGTTCCCTTTCTCTGTGAATGAACTCATTATTCTAATCTTTTTCATAGCAAAGCATTATTTTCAAAGATAACATGTTCTTATATGCAGATCTGGGCCTGGTTCCTGTATAACTAGCAATTCTATCATCTACAGTCAAAATTCCCCAATTCTTAGTAATTATGTCATAGATATTTCTATTATTACTAGAATAGGGGATAGTAAGTCTAATGGTTTGGGACTTGTCATCATCTGATCTATCACTAGTTGCATCAAATCTTTGACTCCTCTTAAAAAAACGGTTTCTCTTTTCTGTGTCTGTCTATCACATTCTCATCCCATAAAACAATACTCTCTTTATCTTTGTATCCACTATTCAAAAATTAATTTCCCAGTTTTAACAATGTGTCCTTACATATTTCATCTGAGGTAGTTAACCTTGACACTCTAAAGTCTTGTCCTTTTATAATGTTTTTGTATGCGTGGGGAGGATGTAAGCTATCGCTATGTAATAGATTGTTTTTCCTGCATGTCTTCCTGAACATCTCTGTTTCAACAGTTCCGTTTTTCTTATAAACACAAACATCTAAAAATTCTTTTTTCTCTGAAGATGTGTTCGCTGAAAACTCAAGGAAACTGGTTGTTTCATTAATATAACATAAAAATCTTCAAATTCTATGGCTGACCCATTCCATAATAGAAAGACATCATCCGCAATTTATTAAAATACTGTGTATTACTAAAAATCTATTCCTTTTCCCATAAAACCATCACTAAATTGGTGTAGGAATTGGCACAAGAAGTGCCCATTGCTACGCCCCTAACTTTTAATTAATACTTGTTATTAAATGAGAACACATTATTTTTTTAAAATTAAATCCAACAACAGAGTATACTTCATTATATCATCATTTGAGGCGCCCTTATTTACTAATATGAGTCTAACAAATTCAAAGCCTATCTCATTCGGGATGGAAGTGAACAAAGTTTTTACATCTCGGGTTACAAAAAAAGATGATGGATTAAACTCAGCAGAATATACATGTGCAGACAAATTCTCCGGAAAATGTTGAGTATCTCTTACTATTGTCTCCGTCACATCCACTATTTTCCTTAAATGCTTCTCGATGTAAATTGACATTGACTCAGTTAACCACCCTTTACTCGAGACAATGGGTCTCAGAGGGGGGTCATTACGATCTTTGTGTATTTTTGGGAGACCCCTGAAGGTGGGGATGCATGGGGGTTTCTATTAAGAAATATTTATACCGATTGCTATCTATAACATTGCACATGCCCGTGTCATATAAATCACATTGTTTCTTATCAACTCATTCAAACTTTGGCTTGTTAGGCTCTTATAAGTGTTCACATCGTCTAACATGGTTAACATCTTCGCTTCATATTTTTCTCCATCTAATAAAATAGCAGCTCCCCCTTTGTCTGCTATTTTATTAGACCTTGACGAGTGGATGGGAGATCGTAGGTTTATCCCGGGGGTCATCTCTGTGTCACTAGTAGACAGAGGCACAGTAAACTAAACCCTAAATGGGCATAGTAGTCTCATCCCAAGGGGTGGCGAAAGCCACACACACTCGGGATAGGCTTATAAATGCCCTAGGGCAGATAGCCTAGTATGAACCTATGAACCTAATGTGAGGGTTATGCTGTAACTTATGCAATGCTTCACATTCTGTTTTAGTTAAATTATAAAAAAAAATTTTACTTTTTTACATTTAAGGCTAAAAAGTCTCTCTCACATGCTTTTTCAAAAGCTTCAAGAAGGGGATGGTTGGGAGGTGTGAAACACGTTGGTTTCTTGAATTCAACCCTGTTATTATTGTCTTCTCTGTTGCCGTATAACAGCTTAAACAACTTAATCTCAAATAACTAAATCTGCTATACCCGCTTTTGCAGCAGGAATAAATGATAGACCTCTATTCAACAATACTTTTTCGTTCTCACTCAAAACATTCTTAGAGGTATTGACAATTACTTCTTGAAGCTTTTGAAAAAGCATGTGAGTGAGACTTTTTAGCCTTAAATGATAAAAAAGGAGAGAAGAGACAGCAAAGTTTATTAAGGTTGGGAGTGTGTCTTCACATTGACTTGCTGATTAGTAACCAGTTTGTGCACAGATTACAGCAGGGAGATACATTAGCAATGATAGAGATGCAAATAAGCAGGTGATCCTCCAAGTGATACAAACTAAGGCAGAAAGAACTGAGAGGGCTGCTTGATGGTTAATTTAATTTAGTCACAGGGATGTGAATTAAATATATACTGTCTATTGGACAGTTAGGATTACTGTACTATCGGGGGGGACACAAGGCTACAACAGTCAGTTTTATTAGCAAGCTGAGAACTACTAAGAAATATTGCTAATGTAATAGCTTCACTCTCATAAAACATACAAGTAGAATGCCTGGGTGGACTGACCCTGCTCTTGAGGCTCAAAATGTATATCCTTGTTTAGTTTGCAATACTGATTCCTTCCTACACTGTATAGATGGAGTGGTAGCCGCACACTGCAGATTTGCTTGAGTGTGCTCCTGCTCTTGAGGCTCAAAATGTATATCCTTGTTTAGTTTGCAATACTGATTCCTTCCTACACTGTATAGATGGAGTGGTAGCCGCAGACTGCAGATTTACTTGAGTGTGCTCCTGCTCTTGAGGCTCAAAATGTATATCCTTGTTTAGTTTGCAATACTGATTCCTTCCTATACTGTATAGATGGAGTGGTAGCCGCAGACTGCAGATTTGCTTGAGTGTGCTCCTGCTCTTGAGGCTCAAAATGTATATCCTTGTTTAGTTTGCAATACTGATTCCTTCCTACACTGTATAGCTGGAGTGGTAGCCGCAGACTGCAGATTTGCTTGAGTGTGCTCCTGCTCTTGAGGCTCAGAATGTATACCCTTGTTTAGTTTGCAATACTGATTCCTTCCTACACTGTATAGATGGAGTGGTAGCCGCAGACTGCAGATTTGCTTGAGTGTGCTCGGCTAGCAGAATGTAATTGCTGAAAGCTCTTGTGTCCTGGTGGGAGACTAGAAATTTAAAAATTACTAACCTATGAACCTATGAACCTATAACCGCATCGCCACAATAGTCACAAAATCCTTCTATGTGGCACACCTCATCACTAAGGGTTTTTCATCCAGAAAAAAGGAAGTCATTGTCCCACTGTACTCAAAACATGCTGGAGGGATAGGTTCCTAACCCAGAGACTCCCCAGACTCTGGAATAGACTGCCCATACATGTCAAGCAGTGCACCTCTTTGGCCCTCTTCAAAAGGAACCTTGATGATTGGATGGGAGATAGGAAATTCACCCTGGGGATCACATAAGTCACAGTGCTAGACAGGTGTCCAGGGAAGTAAATAGTGTGGGAAGAAATAGCCAGGGAATTGTTATGTCTAGGCTTGTATAGGCCCTAGGGCCGATAGCCTAGTACCAACCTATGAATCTATGAACCTATGATATACTTATGCCATGTGACAAATTTAAGATGCATTATACATGAGAAAACTAACTGTAGCTTTAACTTATGGAGTCTTGAAAATGTTGTGTATATACCTTTCAATTGTCCAGATTTTCATACAATGTTGGGATCTTTACTTCTTATTTTTGGTCTATTCCTTATATATACATAGAGGGAACCCTAATATAACTGATGATGCAACCTCTGTAACATAGGAGTAACCCTGATATAACTGATGGTGGAACCTGTGTGACATAGAAGGAACCCTGATATAACTGATGATGCAACCTGTGTGACATAGAGGGAACCCTAATATAACTGATGATGCAACCTCTGTAACATAGGAGTAACCCTGATATAACTGATGGTGGAACCTATGTGACATAGAAGGAACCCTGATATAACTGATGATGCAACCTGTGTGACATAGAGGGAACCCTGATATAACTGATGATGCAACCTCTGTAACATAGGAGTAACCCTGATATAACTGATGATGCAACCTATGTGACATAGAGGTAACCCTGATATAACTGATGGTGGAACCTCTGTAACATTGGAGTAACCCTGATATAATTGATAGTGGAACCTGTGTGACATAGAGGGAACCCTGATATAACTGATGATGCAACCTGTGTGACATAGAGGGAACTCTGATATAACTGATGATGCAACCTCTGTAACATAGGAGTAACCCTGATATAACTGATGATGCAACCTGTCTAACATAGCAGTAACCCTGATATAACTGATGGTGGAACCTGTGTGACATAGAGGGAACCCTGATATAACTGATGATGCAACTTGTGTGACATAGAGGGAACCCTGATATAACTGATGATGCAACCTCTGTAACATTGGAGTAACCCTGATATAACTGATGATGCAACCTGTGTAACATAGGAGTAACCCTGATATAACTGATGGTGGAACCTGTGTGACATAGAGGGAACCCTGATATAACTGATGGTGGAACCTGTGTGACATAGAGGGAACCCTGATATAACTGATGATGCAACCTGTGTGACATAGAGGGAACCCTCATATAACTGATGATGCAACCTCTGTAACATAGGAGTAACCCTGATATAACTGATGATGCAACCTGTCTAACATAGGAGTAACCCTGATATAACTGATGGTGGAACCTGTGTGACATAGAAGGAACCCTGATATAACTGCTGATGCAACCTGTGTGACATAGAGGGAACCCTGATATAACTAATGATGCAACCTCTGTAACATAGGCGTAACCCTGATATAACTGATGATGCAACCTGTGTGACATAGAGGTAACCCTGATATAACTGATGGTGGAACCTCTGTAACATTGGAGTAACCCTGATATAACTGATCGTGGAACCTGTGTGACATAGAGGGAACCCTGATATAACTGATGATGCAACCTGTGTGACATAGAGGGAACCCTGATATAACTGATGATGCAACCTCTGTAACATAGGAGTAACCCTGATATAACTGATGATGCAACCTGTGTAACATAGGAGTAACCCTGATATAACTGATGGTGGAACCTGTGTGACATAGAGGGAACCCTGATATAACTGATGGTGGAACCTGTGTGACATAGAAGGAACCCTGATATAACTGATGATGCAACCTCTGTAACATTGGAGTAACCCTGATATAACTGATGGCGGAACCTGTGTGACATAGAGGGAACCCTGATATAACTGATGATGCAACCTGTGTGACATAGAGGGAACCCTCATATAACTGATGATGCAACCTCTGTAACATAGGAGTAACCCTGATATAACTGATGATGCAACCTGTCTAACATAGGAGTAACCCTGATATAACTGATGGTGGAACCTGTGTGACATAGAGGGAACCCTGATATAACTGATGATGCAACTTGTGTGACATAGAGGGAACCCTGATATAACTGATGATGCAACCTCTGTAACATTGGAGTAACCCTGATATAACTGATGATGCAACCTGTGTAACATAGGAGTAACCCTGATATAACTGATGGTGGAACCTGTGTGACATAGAGGGAACCCTGATATAACTGATGGTGGAACCTCTGTAACATTGGAGTAACCCTGATATAACTGATCGTGGAACCTGTGTGACATAGAGGGAACCCTGATATAACTGATGATGCAACCTGTGTGACATAGAGGGAACCCTGATATAACTGATGATGCAACCTCTGTAACATAGGAGTAACCCTGATATAACTGATGATGCAACCTGTGTAACATAGGAGTAACCCTGATATAACTGATGGTGGAACCTGTGTGACATAGAAGGAACCCTGATATAACTGATGATTCAACCTCTGTAACATTGGAGTAACCCTGATATAACTGATGGTGGAACCTGTGTGACATAGAGGGAACCCTGATATAACTGATGATGCAACCTGTGTGACATAGAGGGAACCCTGATATAACTGATGGTGGAACCTGTGTGACATAGGAGTAACCCTGATATAACTGATGATGCAACCTGTGTGACACAGAGAGAACCCTGATATAACTGATGATGCAACCTCTGTAACATAGGAGTAACCCTGATATAACTGATGGTGGAACCTGTGTGACATAGACGGAACCCTGCTACAACTGATAGTACAACCTGTGTGACATAGAAGGAACCCTGATATAACTGATGATGCAACCTGTGTGACATAGAGGGAACCCTGATATAACTGATGATGCAACCTGTGTGACATAGAGGGGAACCCTGATATAACTGATAGTGGAACCTGTGTGACATAAAGGGAACCCTGATATAACTGATGGTGGAACCTGTGTGACATAGAGGGAACCCTGATATAACTGAT